>NC_044070.1:25105869-25125869 GCF_902167405.1 Gadus morhua | reverse complement strand
AAGGTTTTTAAAAGCATGACACTCCTAAATATGCCATAACCGAACATCTCGCCGCTGTTGCAAAGTGGCAACAGGAAAAGAGTGAACCGAAATTGTCAAAGCGAGTTCGCAATGCACTATGGTTCTTGTGTTTTACTCGGTTTCGTTTAACAGTAAAGGCGTTTGTCAACGCATGGGGGCAGCAAAACACCCTCTGTTATGTTGAATGTAACACACGACAACCACAATAACATAAGAGGCCTATGTAGATATATAGGCCTATGCAGATATAGGCCTACACAGATATATATTTTAACAGATATATATTTTAACAGCTTTTAACCTTGATTGTATACTTGGTAACAGCTGAGTTCCTGTTTCATTCAAGAAACTTATTTTTATTTTTATTAATAGCGTTGCTTAATCTCCCACCCCCTGTATTCCACTTTAAGGACTAGGCCTACTGTATTTCTTAACGAGTTATGGCGTCTAGGACAGATGAGACTTCTAAATGCAAAATAGCACACAATAGTTGCAGACGATTCATCTATTTTAATGTATGCATACACTAGTCTCCTCTCTAGCAGAGTGAGCCCAGAACACCGTTTCACAGAGCTATTTAAACAGTTTCACCACCTCCCAAATCAAATCAGGGAAGTGTTGACCTTAAGGACAGAGGTAAGGTAGGTGGCTAGACATTATAAGGGATTGAAAACAAAGTGACAATATATGGATTTTTGCATCACAAAATGCAAACATATTCTTATATTTATCATAATATTGACTTTGCATGATCAACCCAACCTTGCCTCGGTTCAGACTAATCGTTGGATGTTGGTATAAGAACCACAGTAAGGTATAGGTCAAGGCTAAGGGGAAAATGCGTTATCATTAACATATGCTCTTTACATCCAATCTTTTTCAGTCCCAGGTACTTTTCAATCATAACCGTGGTTTATATATTTATAAAATTGAAAATGAATACAGCTCCATTTAACAATTGAAATGCTCATCTTTATCTTCAGTATCTTATCTTCATATTTGATTTAGTATAACCCTTGATTCACTTTTTTTCCCTCAATGATACAATTTAAATGATCCATTTCAACGTCTCTGACATTCCCTGACTAATGCATAGGACAACATACACAAATGATTGAATCATATGCATTACATAACATTTTCATTTCGTTTTACATTGTATTGACTCACCTCGGCTAAAGAGGTAATCAAACTTGAATAAATAGATGAATAAATAGAGGTTAACAGTACTAAACCTGCAGCTAATACAGCTAATCTACCACAGAGGGCGAATACAAACACCCCCTTTTATCTTAGATGTATAGGCCGTGCTTGCATATTGGCATACTGCATTCACAAAACAACATCCTAAATTCCTCTTTAAAACACAGCTGCATGTGTCTCCACGCACAGCACACACCTACACACATTGTATCTACAATGAACTGCCCCCAGATCAGCTCTTTTAATCTCTCTCTCTCTCTCTCTCTCTCTCTCTCTCTCTCTCTCTCTCTCTCTCTCTCTCTCTGTCTCTGCCTCTCTCTCACTCTCTCTCTCTTTCTCTCTCTCTCTCTCTCTCTCTCTCTCTCTCTCTCTCTCTCTCTCTCTCTCTCTCTCTCTCTCTCTCTCTCTCTCTCTCTCTCTCTCTCTCTCTCTCTCTCTCCCTCTCTCTCTCTCTCTCTCCCCCCCTCTCCCCCATCCACAGATTCTGATTTATGAGGGAACTCGTTAGAAAAGCCACATCACATACCTGGGCACATAAAGCAGAGTGATTCAGGTCCCAGGTCAGCTCAGTCAGGTCTCCGTATTATTCATCCCGGCCACCACTGTTTTCTCAATCAATACGGCTTTTCCCTCGCCTTTACCTAATGCTAAGCATGAGTCTGTCTTTAAGCAACTAGCAAAACAACAGAGAGAAAGACAAAACCACATCAAAATAATCAAACCATGTACAAAATGTACTTAAAAAAATGCAAGATCATTATGAGGAACCTGTTCCAATATATGATTTGGGGATGTTATTCTAAAGTTTTGGCTGGTTGTTTTGTCAGTATGGTAATACAGCTCAGATCTATAGACCTACAGACCTCTACACAAGGGTAGGCGTACTACGGGTGGTGGGATTTTATTCCTGAAATAGACACATTTTTAATAGTAGAACAAATAATATTAATAATTGAAAATAAATACCGATATTGTTCAGTACATATAGTGTTACAATTTATGATAAAAAATATAGTGTTTTTTTGTGCATTCCATCATATGTTTGCCATTGTAGTTACTTTGTATTAAAGCTTGGGTAGAAAATGTATTTAATAAGCAATTTTGCCACATTTGTTGATATTCTCTATACATCCCGATCGCAACCAATAAATGAAATGCTCTGACACAAATCGGGTATCTCTGCTTGTCGCACGCCTTTCAACACAGCCTTATAATTGTATTCGGCCTGCATGAAATGATAGGATGGTCTACCTGTCGGTCTGCCTACCTACCTGGCTACCAGCGCTGAATCTTCCACAAGGCTAATCAGACATATTGCTAAAGCTAGCAGGCAACTCATGTGTTTTGGGGGAGGGGCTTTGGAGGGCGGGGCCCAATGGGAGGGGTTGGTACTGACTCCTGCTGGGTTCTCCAAATTGCGGATACTCAAGCTTGAATTTGTGCTTTCTAAGTAAACACTGACTTTGCTTTCCACTGAACCCCTCTGGCCATGGCCTCAAGGGGGCGCAATTTGTGCAGACCCATTCATACATTATTTATCGTTATGAGTTCTGCGAAAGGGCTCGATGACAATGTAGTTGAGGTCAAACGTTGGGGACCACTGTGTTAGACAGACCCCATACTGCTCCATCTTATTGGAGCAGTAAAGCCCGGCATCTAAGCTGTGTGTTTGTGCTCCATTATTTGAAAGATGCAATAAAACTCATGACCTTTCCGGAGAAAAGGTCATGAGTTTTGTCGATAATTATGAAAAGTGATAGGGAGAAGGCCTGACTAGTGTTAGTTTGTTTAGCAAAATTCTACTTTCGTTTATTTTTTGGTTGAATCACAGCATCTATTTGTGGAAGATTTAATGATCAAAGTGATTAATGATGACTTCATTCATGAACACCCACCTTAGTTTCCCAGGTCTCTTTCTGAAAGGTCTCCTTTGTGCATTTGTGTGTGTGTGTGTGTGTGTGTGTGTGTGTGTGTGTGTGTGTGTGTGTGTGTGTGTGTGTGTGTGTTTGTGTGTGTGTGTGGGTGTGCGTCCGCGCGTCCGTGCATCGACATGTTTGTGTGTTTCCGCCCCCGCGGGGCTGGTGGTGGTGGGTGAGGGGGATTCGGGTGTCCCCGAAGTTAAAAATTCAGTGTCGTGCACATGTGTCATTGACTCCCTGATGAACTGCGCGACTACGTGCCAGACGACATGAACCCTTCAAACCAGACCATCAAATTCCCTTTCCCTTCTTTCAAAGGGTAGGGGGGGATGGTGGGGGAGGGTAGTAATCCATCTTTTTGTCTAGTTTCCCTTCGGCGTCACTGACGTATGTGATTCATCATCAGTGACCCTATGAACACTCGAAATATATAAGAGTCGGCGACGCGCACACCTGCTTCAATAGCCAACCACAACCCTCAGTACCTCACCTCAGCGACTCACCAAAGTTTAAGGTAAGCTTTTCTTTTTCATTTTTTTGTGTCGGTGCGTAGATTGTGCATCATTGTTATTGGAAGTTTTACAAATCCTTCAACAATCTTTGAAAAAGCTATTATTATAGAGTAGAATTATAGAGTTATTAAAGTGTGACATTTCCTATTCAACCTGTATCCAATAATCCCAGTGCTAATGCCTAATTTCTTTGACTCCATTCCTTGATGTATGTTTCTGATGTGCAGCCCGTGCAGTGCCTTGGTGGTCCACATAAACACCCAGACGATGCTGCTGACGCGCCTGTGCCTGTTGTCCTACCGCTGGCTCGCCGCGGCTCTAGTCATCCTCCTCCTCGCCTCCTCCACCGTCACCCTCGCTCACAGCACAACTGTTGAGCACGACTTCCACATCGTGCACAACGTCGACAACAGAAGTAAGCTTACATTTTTATACTGCATGGTTTTAACCAGATTGTGTGTTTCTATTGGGTGCATGTTCATTAAGACTACATTGAGCAAACTCTAGCCCATTTATTACATTTGATTATCTTTGTTTTTACCTCGTCATGACCAGGTTTGGTCAAAAGAGCATTTAATTGGTGGCATCCCTGAAATCCAAATGAGCGAATTTTGAGAATTAAATTCCTACTATTTATATCTTTGCTCTTTTGTTTCATATCTGGCTAAAACATGATAATATTTTTGTAACCATATAATCTACAAAAAACTATTTCAATTTTGAATTACACATTGTAGCCTATTATTTACTTATCATACAAACAACTTAAATGATAGCTGATAACACATTTAATAGACAATCGTAATGAAATGATGGTGATAAGCAGACAGTCAGTAACAGTCCAACTCTGTGTTTCGAGTTGATGGGCTGTGCACTATACAGGAGTGGTTTATTGTTATGCGTCTATTGATCTATAGCTACATTCAATGTCCTCCATTGAATAAGCATAACATTGTAATCCAATATTGATTATGATGCCTCAATTGGTCTCAGCCTTGTCTGCAGGTCGCTTTGGATAAGTTTCTGAATTACTAAATGCGGTTACGAGATGTCATGTGCTGGGTTTTTTGGTTTGATTCAAATTACACCTAGAACAGGACACTCATGCATATGGATGCGACTGCTTAACCAAAAAGTTGTTCATATTTTCTTTTTTTTAAGTCATTATTTGAAAAGTGAAGATGTAATCTAACACACGTCTGTTTCGTACCATGTGTGTGTATGTGATGACATGTGTGTGTGTGGGGTTGTCTGTGTTGTGTCTGTGTGTATTTCTGTATGTGTGTGTGTGTGTGTGTGTGTGTGTGTGTGCGTGTGTCTGTGTTTCTGTGTTTGTGTGTGTGTGTGTGTGTGTGTGTGTGTCTGTTTTTTTGTGTGTCTGTGTTTGTTTGTGTGTACGTGTGTCTGTGTGTGTGTTTCTGTGTGTGTGTGTGTGTGTTTGTTTCTGTGTATGTGTGTGTTTTTTTCTGTGTGTGTATGTGTGTGTGTGTGTGTGTGTGTGTGTGTGTGTGTGTGTGTGTGTGTGTGTGTGTGTGTCTGTGCGTGTGTGGTTGTTTGTTTCTGTGTGTGTGTGTGCGTGTGTGTGTTGGTGTGTGTCTGTGTGTGTGTGTGTGGTTGTTTGTTTCTGTGTGTGTGTGTGTGTGTGTGTGTGGTTGTGGGTTTCTGTGTGTGTGTGTGTCTGTGTGTGTTTGTGGTTGTTTGTTTGTGTGTGTGTGTGTGTGTGTGGTTGTGGGTTTCTGTGTGTGTGTGTCTGTGTGTGTGTGTGGTTGTGGGTTTCTGTGTGTGTGTGTATGTCTGTGTGTGTGTGTGGTTGGGTGTGTGTGTGTGTGTGTGTGTGTGTGTGTGTGTGTGTGTGTGTGTGTGTGTGTGTGTGTGTGTGTGTGTGTGTGTGTGTGTGTGTGTGTGTGTGTGTGTGTGCAGGTCCAGAGATAGACCCCTTCTGGTACGTGGGCCGAGGGGTCCGTCCCATCGGGCGCTTCGGGAAGCGGCACAGCGGCTTGGTGTCGCTGGCCGGCCGCTCCCTGGAGCCCGTGCTCAGCTCCCTGGAGCCCGTGCTCAGCTCCCTGGAGCTCCTCCTCAACACGCTACGCAACAAGGAGGACTCTGGGAAATCACGCATGGAGCAGGGCCGGGATTGGCTCCCTTGACGGCCCGCCCACTAAGGACTTCTACCCTTCACCCCAAACCACCTCCATATGTTTCATGTCTTACGTTTGATATATTTGGGTTATTTATCTACATTCTGTAGATTCATGTGTGCTTATTGTCTCCGCCCGACCCTGTTGGTTGTTTGTGAAAAGCATTTATTTGTAGCTGTAAACGCGTAAACGTTACTGTAATCTGTAATCACAAAATGCTGAATCTGTTGATTATTAAATAACATTATGCTATCATTGCACATGCGGAGCATGTTTTGTTTTAATTTAAAACCCCAACCCCTGACTCAAAAAAACAAGCAGAGACTAGAACGCATCACGCGCATATTTTGTGGCGCACAATTGTTTTCGTCAACTGCATCTTTCAACAGTTTATGAAGGGAAAACAAAATGTCCCCCCCCCACCCCCCCAAAAAAAGTGAAGAGAGCATATCTTCACCTTTTGTTATTTTATTCATTTTATATTCCATTTTTTCTTGGATTGCAACAAACAATGGCACATGTATGACAGTATTCCCTCCTGGGGTTGGCATGGTGAACCTCAGCCTCTGTAGCCGCACAGTTCGGATTACGATGGAAGAAAAACAATGTCTGCTTTTGACTCTAGTGACATTCAGGTTCCCGTCCGAGACGCACATTTAAACACTTTTGGTCGTGTTGTTGAGTTGATTGCGTGGGTAAATAAAATAGTGTCTATAGCTGACCCTCATTTAGTATTTGGTTTGTGATTCCAGTGCAAAATCTGACCGGAGAGGTTATGACGGTTGTACACTCTCCTGCACACACACAAACACTGAAAGATTAGGCAACTATGATTGGCCGATTCTTTTTATATATATGTATATAATATATACATATATATATCCTCCTATATCATTTCCATATTTTCACACATATACATATATTAACAAATTCCGAGATGAGAGAAAATATTTGTTTTCCTTTACAATATAAAAATATGGAACACTTATACTGTAACTGGACCCCTGTGAGTGTCCTCACTAATGAGTTTGTACATCGATTTAAAACCAGATACATGCTTTTCTTTACATAATGACACCTTTGGGGAGCATACGTTGCAAAGGAAAGGGGACAGACCACCGGCTAAGGGTGGAAAGGGCATTCGAAGAGAGAAAGAGAGACGTTTGCGACATCTTGGGCATTTAAAATCATCCAATAGGGCATCATCCCCCAGACTACAATTACCTAGCAAAACATTTGACAATATTGCATATGATTTACTGAAATGTAATTAATAAATGTGGCCACAGTGTGAGTGCAGTAATGTTTTTTTGTTGTTTTGTAATAGTTGAAGATACTTTATGGAAATGGTAACAGTTATCAATAAGCTTTAGCAGCCAGTACTGTTTTTATTTTGGACTACCACTATGAGCAAACTTGCGAATGGTAAATGCAGTATTACACTGAAAGCACTCTGAGACATAAAAATAAAAAAATAAAACAGGATCCAGGATTTAAGAGGAGAATAAAAGCCAGAAGTTTAAAAATAACTTGGTTCATTGGTACTGCATAAAAACGTTCCAAAAAGTAGAAAAATAAGTTGCTCGTAACAAAATCATGGTTTCATGGCATTAGTTAAAAAGCACGTCAGACACTATTATGTATAAATCTTTCAGGAAGAATTTCAACATAAACAGTCAGAGGTGTAAACAAAAAGGTGGAAAACCTTCGTTCAAATAAAAGGCAGCAGAGTTTCAAAATCAAACTGAAAACACAGTGGAAAAAAGGAAAAGATGGATCAAAAAAATGACATTCATGGAAAGAATACCACAGGGAAAAAAGCTCTCCTCTACTCTACTAATTATTCTTATTTTAGACCTTATTTCAGACCATAGCCCCAAAGTCACATTAATGGAAAAACTGCCTTATTCTACACAGTTGTTTCTCGTCTTCGTGGGGTTGCAGTTTCTTAATCATTCGTTGTGTATTACTTGTGCAGCACGTTTTAAATCTCAACGCGTAAGGCTGTGGTGTTGGGCAGTATCATCCACTACATTTTGTTTAATAAAGCAATTAAGAGGACCATCACACAATATCATTATTCATCCTCCAGATATGTGCTTTGCTGTCCATATTTATTGCTGCACATCAGTTGTAATAGGTTGGTTTGAGGTCTAAATAGGAGTTGGCCCTGACGGTAAAGACATCTCTCAACAATGGATTTCAATATGTGTTTTTTCAGTTAAAGAATAACAGCAAGTATCGCTGTCCTTCAAAGTCGTAAAAAAACACATAATAGTAGGTTCCGAATTATAGCAGAGCCGTTTTTAGTGACGTAGTCATGCCTTTTATACAGTATGGCTCAGTATAGATCTTCTGATAGCCCCTGGCATCTAAGTGGACGAAACATTCAAATAAAAGGCTGTATAAAATAATTCGACCTCACTTCACTTCATCACGTACGCCATCACATAGGGTTTGTTTTCTTCCTCACAACTTAATTTTTTACACTTGAAACACGGATAGAAAATGAGAGTTTTTGTGGGCCGCTGTTTTTTTGCTCTCCTGTACAGCTAAGTTTGGGTTGGGGTTAGGGTTAGCCCTAACTCGACTAAGTTTGGGTTAGGGTTAGGGTTAGGGTTAGCCCTAACTCAAGTAATTTCACGTTTGAAAAGTCACCCAGCAGAGTGTGGAGTTTAAGGCAGAGTCACTGTCAGAAAGACGCCCCCCTCCACAACCTCAGCCTGAATCAAAGGGCGTGGCGGGGAAGGGGGGGTGCTTAGCTAGGTGGGACAAGGGAGACGCTGATGAAACAGTGAGGGGTTGTGGGGTCGGGGGAAGGGGTGTGCTGCCTGGATGACTTCAGAGAGCACAGTGGACTGGGTGGACTAGCTGGCCCTGGACAGGTTGTGGCCCCCTCCCCCCAAACCTCTTTCAGGGCCCTGGAGCGAGGAGTCAGACGCTGGATCAAGGCAGAGGTTCCAGAGGGCCCCCGTCCACTGTGGGCCACTGTACCGATGGGTGCTGCTAGGGCCAAAGCACCTGCTGCTCCTGATCCAGCTTTTCTGAAATCAGAGATTTTCACAACACCATTTTTTCAATCTTTTATATCAGTTTTTTTACACAACACGTCATACTAAAGGTTGTGTGTGGGAGTGCATCATGGGTGTGTGTGTGTGTGTGGTTGTATGCGTGTGTGTGAGTGTGTCACATGTGTGTGTGTGTGTGTGTGTGTGTGTGTGTGTGTGTGTGTGTGTGTGTGTGTATGTGTGTGCGTTTGTGTATCTGTGTGTGTATGAGTGTGCCTGTTTATGTTTGCTTGCATGTGTGTGCATGCATGCACTTTTGTGTGTGTGTGTGTGTGCATGTCAGTTTAAAATGTGCGTGTGTGCGTGCTTGCATGTGTGTGCATGTGTGCATACTTGTGTGGAGATAGACCATGCTTAGTGATTACAACATCACACGGCCCTCCCAGTCATTGTGTGGGAGAGCCGTTAGAGGAGGCTTTTAAGCTGAAATCAGAGCTTTGATTACGCGGCTCCGTCATCAGGTTGAGCTGGCCTGTGTCCTCTCCCTCTCTGGGAGCTGAATCAGAGCCATTGTGCATCCGTCTCCGAGGGAGAGAGAGCTTTTCATTGCACAGATGATAAGGGCCGACTCCTTATCATTAGGTAAAGTAGCCAGGCTCCCTTTATATTCTCTTGTGCTCCCATTAACTTGCTTCAAACTTAATGAAGTTAACCATGCTATTTTTTAGTAGGTCCTCATCTATTAAGCTAACTAGGCTTTGAGCATGAATTGTATATCAAGTCTTATTCCTGTTCTTCTCCTATTCCCTCTGTCTTCTCTTTCTCTCAAGGACAAACACACACATACACACGCAGACACTTATTTATTAAAATACATGGTAATAATGTGAGCACACACACACATCCAAGCACGCAAAAACACAAACCTGATGTGAGAGAGGGGGTGGAACATTGAACGGTGATCAATACTTACTTACAGACAAACACAAAAATTATTAACAGACACTATGTTCTGTTTACCTACTTTAAGATGACCAGCTAATTAAGGTCCAGTAAATTGAACATAGGCATGACAAACAGCATACACACAGCCTTAGGAGTGTTTCTTGGCTAGCAATATGTCACGCAATTCAGCCTTTCGATTTTTGAAAGTGAATGTATGTTAAAAAACCCATTATATTAGTAAAACTAACGTTTTTTTTACAGTTTCAAAAGAAGAGTTGATCATTTTGACATTGTCAGCATCTCAAGTTAAGGATATATTAAAACACTGAACATCAGCCAGACTTGCAATATAAGGCAATTTAATGTTACTAATTTTAATTAGATAATAATTATATTAATAATGATGCCCTCTGAACCAGAAATGTTTTAGTTAAAGCAATGACTAATTCAAACTGCTTGGTTCACAGAAGGATATTCACAGTTCTTTAAAAGTACCTGCAGTTAACCTTGGCTTCAGCATTGTAAACCAGGCAGCCTGTGAGCTCCATAACTAGGGTTAGGGTAACCAAACCACTGAAGACGGCTCTGTACCTTTCAGTGGAGGCGCAGGGAGCTTCCTCCTTTGATGGCGTGATGAGTCCAGGGTTTGAGGCTGTAGGGAGAAACATGGAGCTCAGTAAATATGGAGAGGCAGCTTATTACACAGAAGGTCAGGTACACGGTTGAGGAACCAAGCCTTAAGAACTGTACTCTTGTGTACTTGTGTAAGCTAAGATGTAAGAAAATAAACTCTGAGAATCAACATTGTCTACCACTGGTGTTTCGAAAACACTGTATAGGGTCAGAACTGAAAGATACCTTTGGCTTATACTTGGAGAAGCGATTACAGGCAGTAACATTCAGGCCAGCTGTCTTCAGAGCCGATATCCGGGCCTCGATGTTGGAGATCTGGAGAGAAACAACCCGTCAATCATACTAGTTATGGTCTGTAGCAAACACAACACCAGGGCCGTCGGACTGCGGGGACAAAGGGGACAGTTGTGGGGGGGCCCAAGGCAGAGGGGGGGCCCATGACCAAAAAAAAAAAAAAAAAAAAAAAAAAAATTATCTTACCTCCCCCCCCCCCCCCCGTCAACAATCGCACAACCCCCCCCCCCCCCCCCCCGTCAACAATCGCTCCGGACACCCCCCCCCCCCGTCAACAATTTGGCGCAGGGGGTCCATCAGTACCTATAGTATAGGGGCCCAGGATTTGGTGCTACGGCCCTGCACAACACCATCCGATATGAAACAACCCGTCAGTTATACTAGTTATGGTCTGGAGCAAACACACCGTCCGATATGAAATAACATGTCAGTTACACTAGTCATGGTCTGGAGCAAACACAACACTGTCCGATATGAAATAACACGTCACGTCATCGACAGAACATCGTTCGTGTCATCAGTTGAACCCAATTAGCACCAATCAGAATCAAACTAACGAGTGCCTACGAGAAGGATTTGCCTGATTAAGTAGCCCCCCTTGATTATGTAGGATTAGATTAGGAATCCTACATAGTTTTATTCTTTTGACAAGTAGACCTTTAGTCAGTGAAGTAAAATATGCATAACAGAAATTTATGTATTTGTGTTTCTTAATGGCGACCCTTTCAATAATTCCACTTATATAATATATATGTTATATATGTATAATATATTTAATATATTGTTCCTTTTATGGATCCTCAGGTCAAGTCAAAATGGGTCTAAACTTGCAGAATAAAATAGCACTTATTTCATGATGGATTTTTATGACAAGGAATTAGTTTTTCAAAAAAAAAAATGAAAAGACTGAGTTCACAGCGGTAATAATAAAGAATGGTGGTTTTGTCCAGTAACTGGTCCCGGTGTCTGTGTGTGGGCCCTGGCAGCTGGACTACCTGGAGTTCGGACTGCTGCACCTGCGCAGCAGCGGTGGCCACCTGGTCCTCCAGGAAGGCCAGCTCCGTGTCCGTGGTGCCGCTGCTAATGCTACGAGCGCACTCCTCCAGGTCCCCCAGCGCCCCCTCCAGGCCGTACACCGCACTAGCAGCCAAGTACACCTGCGGTGGAGGAACGGTCACGCGTCAAACTGTGAGGAGAAGCTCATTCAAATGGGGCACAATTCAAATGTAGAGTTGGAGTATAATGTTGAAAGGGAAATGGGATTCCTTGTTGTGGTGAAACTTTGGGAGAATTATAATTCTACGCTAAAAAATAAGCAAACCACAAAAGCAAACTCACACGCTCAAAAGTATTAGCATAGAGTCTATTTCATATGCAGTAATCAAGGATGTCAATCACTGTCATCATCACCCTCTTAGCCACTACACTATCCGGTCTAATTACCATCTTGAACACATTCATGACTGATACATCATTGCTATGACCCTAATAATTGAACAGCTTTAATGTCAGCTATAATGACAGACACATAAAGTGACCACACTTTTTAATAATTGAAGCTAACAGAAGGGGTTATACACTTATGTGCTATGGGTTAAAGGGTCAGGGTCAGGGTTAGGGTCAGGGTCAGGGTTAGGGTCAGGGTCAGGGTTAGGGTCAGGGATAGGGTCAGGGATAGGGTCAGGGCTAGGGTCAGGGTTAGGGTCAGGGTCAGGGTCAGGGCTAGGGTCAGGATTAGGGTGTGGGCCAGGGTCAGGGTCAGGGCTAGGGTCAGGGTTAGGGTCAGGGCTAGGGTCAAGGTCAGGGTTAGGGTCAGGGCTAGGGCCAGGGTTAGGGTCAGGGTCGGGATTAGGGTCATGTCAGGGTTAGTGATGCCTACGTTCTGCTCCATCTTGGTGAGCCTGTTCTCCAGGCGGCTGGTGTCGGAGCAGCTTGAGATGGGGGAGGCGCTCATGGACTCGGAGGGCGTGGTGAAGCTGTCCACACGGCCCGCCTCCCCGATCAGATCCTCCGTGGCGTTCAGGACCTTCAGCACCTCTGTGGTGATGCTGCACAGGGACGCCGCAGAGAACTGCTGCTGCTCACACACACAACAAGCGGGCACGCACACACACACATGCATAGGCACGCGCACACACACACACACACACACACACAAACACGCCCACACACACACACACACACGCACAGGCACGCGCACACACACACACACACACACACACACACACACAGGCACGCGCACACACACACACACACACACACACACAGGCAGGCAGGCCCGCACACACACACACAACAAGAGACAGAAAAGGTTATGGGGAAAATATCATTGCTTTCCCCATTGTATTAAGTTCATATTGTTTATTTTTACGATTCCTTTTGCAGTCAATGGAGGTTGATTTGTCAACTAGTGATGATGAATAAGGAATATAAAAGATTGCTTTAATAAATGTACATGACATATAAATGTACTGAGACGTTTATCACCAAATTCAACAACATTTCTCAATTTGGAAGCAATTAGGAGAACCGAATCAGATAGATTTACCTCCCTCAGGCCTCGAAAGCCACTCCCCCAAAACTCATGACCAGCTCGTTAGATTTAGCAATAGGTCTGCCTAGCTTTGTGGAAGACTGCGGTCACAAGCAATGAACGCATGGGCAGAGTGTGCGTAGGTAGCCGGGTAGGTGGGTAAACAGTAACCAGTTAGGTAAACAGTAACCAGGTAGGTAAACAGACAGGCAAGCCATCCAATCATTCCAGTTGGGCCGATTTAAATCATCAGACGGTTTAGTGCAGGCCTGTGACATTGACAGATACCAGATCTTTTCTTTGTTTTTGCCAGAGCATTTGATTGATTGTTTGTGGTCGGGTATGTTAAGAGAATTTCAACAAAAATGACAAACAATGCCTCTTAAAATAACTTGCATACCCCGGCTTTAAAGTCCCAAAGACCAAAGCTAATGTAGATGTTTAGGGTTAGGTTTAGGTTTAGGGTTAGGGCTTTAAAGACCAAAAGACCAAAGCTAATGTAGATGTTTTTCTATAACAGGTAGAAGAGAGAGATGAATGTAATCCAATAATGCATTAGTTCCATGGCGAAGCTTTGATCACTAACACTAAGGTTCTGAATTGATTCCTCTCATCCAGGCTGTGTGAGAAACGATGACTTTAACATGGGCCCCATTAAAGAGGACCATGAGGTTAGATTAGTGTAGAGGGAGAGAGACATTCAACACATAACAGGAACATCGAGAACGAGAGAGCGAGAGAGCGAGGGAGAGAGAGCGAGGGAGAGAGAGAGACAGAGAGAGCGAGAGAGAGAGAGAGAACCAGACCTTTCATCTTTCTTTCTTTTAATCAAGTATGAGGATGAAGAAGACGAAAACATCACTGAAGAACTTTGAGAGGTTGTGACTGGTCGATTAACAAATGGCTACTGCCTGGGGAGAGGGGGCGCTCTCGTCCAGTACAAAGGAGGACATGGTCAACATATGAAATACTAACTCAAGCCTCGAAAGTATTAGGACTAATGGTGGTCGCTGGGATCAACCATGGACGATTCACTGTCAGGGACTGAAAATGTTTAAAATAAAAATAAAATGAAATAAAATGTTTGTGTTCTAGCGCCATCTCTGTTTCTCGGATGTAATTGGGATCAACCATCAATCTAAAAAATCGGATTGGTTATAAATATAACATGATTTTTATTTGGTTGAACACATTGTGTGAATTAAGCTAACAACTACACTTCAATGCCGAATCCTGTGTTCCTTTAAAAGGACACGTTTTGCGTCCTTCCCTTGGAATAACCATGGTGACTGATCAAAATAATAAAAAAGAAAAGGTAAACAAACACGAGCAGTCACTAAGACACCAGCGCTAATATCCCTGTATGCGTTTTATAAAATAAAAAACGGTGAAACGGTAATAAATATAGATGCAATCCGTGGATGAGTCACACAGACATTGTGCAATATTATTCATTCACACACGATTCTAATGTGTGTGCGTAAGTAACTCAAGCTCATTCAGCCACCCACATCATGACACTAAAGGGCAACTCATACAAACAGGTAGCACGCATCCAGGACATCGCCACAATGGCTAACCCTTATTGATCTGCCGCTCGGTAGGATTAGGGTTAGCCCTAACCCTAACCCTTATTGATCTGCCGCTCGGTAGGGTTAGGGTTAGGGTTAGCCCTAACCCTTATTGATCTGCCGCTCGGTAGGATTAGGATTAGGGTTAGCCCTCACCCTAACCCTTATTGATCTGCCGCTCGGTAGGATTAGGGTTAGCCCTAACCCTAACCCTTATTGATCTGCCGCTCAGTAGGATTAGGATTAGGGTTAGCCCTAACCCTTATTGATCTGCCGCTCGGTAGGATTAGGATTAGGGTTAGCCCTAACCCTAACCCTTATTGATCTGCCGCTCGGTAGGATTAGGATTAGGGTTAGCCCTAACCCTAACCCTTATTGATCTGCCGCTCGGTGGGTTAGCTAGACGCTGGCGATGATGTCAACAAGGTTTTAGAGGGGATTAATAAAGGTCTTTTCAGTCCTCCCGCCATGCAAAGCGCTTCACCATCCCTGCCTCACATCCTCCCATTCATTTACCACCTGCAGGGTCAACCTCGAAGGCTGGCAGCCAGGCCATTTGGAGCGGCTGGCCTTGTATGTCTTGCTCAGGGACACTTTGACGCTTGGCTAGGGGAAGACAGGGATTTGAACCGGCAGCTACTGCCTACAAGGTTTCCCCATGAGTTTCCTTATGCCGGCGGCTGTAGCCTCCTGCTCCAGCCTCCAGCTCCAGCCTGGTGTGTGCGTGTAGAGCAGAATGTGTTTGTGACTCTTCCGTTCTCACCTGTTGCTGTGTGAGAGAGTGAAGCCGCTGCTGCAGCTCCCAATCATGCTGTCCCTCCTTGCGTGTGTACACGTGTACACACACGCACACACACACACACACACACACACACACACACACACACACACACACACACACACACACACACAGAAAGACAGAGAGACAGACAGACAGACAGACACACACACACACAAACACCAAGCGCAGATGGATGAATGGCAGCAAGCGAAGGAGAGACAAAAAACAGGAAAACATGAGCAAAGAGAGGCAGCTCAAATCAAAAGCAAAGCAGACAGGATTGATGAAGGCTGACGAGGACTACAAATTAGAAATAAACTATCTAGACATGGTTCCTAAACACAAATGCGTGTGCGTTCTCCGTTTGTCCTCACCTTTCCACCCAACAGCACCCCCTCCAGGGCGCACGCTGTCACCGCAGGCGAACCCCTCGCCCCACTGGGCCCCGGCCCCTCTGCCTCCTTCTTTTCACCCCTTTTCTGCTGCCTCAGACTCTGCCTGCGCTCCCCTCGCCTCTCCGCCGTCTTCCCCCGATTGTCCTCGTGATGGTGGCGGCGTTGGTCGCTCACTACGCAGCGGATGCTGGTCCCTCCGTTCTCCCCCGACCTCTTCCCCCTCCCCGAGCCCCCCACATCCTTCGCAGACCGGGCCGCCGCGGGCCCCTCTCGTCGGCCGGGGCCGAGGGCGGGTCCCGGGGTCCGGCTGCTGTCCGGCGTGGGGTCGCTCGCCGTTTGTCGCCGCCTCTTCTCCGCGGTCCCGTGCTTCGCCCTCTCTTCTTCTTCACGCTCTCCCGGCGCGGCGCCGTCTCCGTCCATCGCTCGGTCGGGGGGCCGCCGGACTCTTTCGTCCTCCGACGAGCTCGGGCCCCACGTGTCGTTGGGTGAGCGGCGGGCCGCCTGCGGCCCCGGCTGCGGCCCCAGCTGGGGCCTCCTCGGGCCCCCCTCCCGGGCTCCCAGGCTGCCGGGGGTCAGGTGAGGGGCCAGCGTGTCCGGGTCTTTCTCTGCGGCCTCAGAGTTGAAGAACCCCTCTTCGGGGGCCCCCGGGGGCCCGGGCGGGGAGAGGGGTGAGGGCGGGGCCCCGGGGCCGGGCTGGTCTTGGCTAAGGCTCCTCTTCAGCATGGCACTGAGCAGGATGCCGCTGTTCTCCTACAGAGGAACGTGGAAGGGCGGAGCCAGGACCAGTCAGAGGAGGCCGTAGTCACCAGGGTTACCGGGCCTAATGGCCACCCACTAACAGATCTTACAATCTAAAGACTAGAATCTTAATTAACATCTCAGGCATCTGAATGAATGCAACAGGTGTAAAAGAAAGAAGTACACAAGCAGGTTTCTCAGCTACATCAATAAAGTGATCTGATGCCACCGTCTGGCCGAACTGATTGTTTACAAGAAAAAAACTATCTTTGCTAAACTTAGGAGCTGGGAGATGACTAGAAAATACAAGTACTTTTGGAGGTTTAACAAAGCGGTTATCAGAGGTACGTACCCGGATCAGTGGGTGGACGGTGGGCGTGTGACCTGGCCCCCCGGGCCGGCTCTGCTCCGATGGAGACTCTCTCTTGCTCTTCCTGCGTCTGCGTGACCTTCGAACCGAGTCGCTGGCGCTCTCCTCCGCCCCGCTGCTGTCTCCCATCACCTGGACGGGTTCATCCATTACCAGGGTTAGGGTTAGTTAACCATTACCACCGCTAGGGTTAGGGTTAGTTAACCATTACCAGCGTTAGGGATAGCTAACCATTACCACTGTTAGGGTTAGGGTTAGTTAACCATTACCAGCATTAGGGTTAGGGTTAGTTAACCATTCCCAGCGTTAGGGTTAGTCAACCATTACCACCGTTAGGGTTAGCTAACCATTACCACTGTTAGGGTTAGGGTTAGTCAACCATTACCACCGTTAGGGTTAGGGTTAGTTAACCATTACCAGGGTTAGGGTTAGGGTTAGCTAACCATTACTAACATTAGGGTTAGGGTTAGTTAACCATTACCCCCGCTAGGGTTAGGGTTAGTCAACCATTAGCAGGGTTAGGGTTAGCTAACCATTACCACTGTTAGGGTTAGGGTTAGTCAACCATTACCACCGTTAGGGTTAGTTAACCATTACCAGCGTTAGGGTTAGGGTTAGTTAATCATTACCACTGTTAGGGTTAAGGTTAGTTAACCATAACCACTGTTAGGGTTAGGGTTAGTTAACCATTACCACCGTTAGGGTTAGGGTTAGTTAACCATTACCACCGTTAGGGTTAGTTAACCATTACCAGGGTTAGGGTTAGTTAACCATTACCACCTTTAGGGTTAGTTAACCATTACCACCGTTAGGGTTAGTTAATCATTACCACCGTTAGGGTTAGTTAACCATAACCAGCATTAGAGTTAGGGTTAGCTAACAATTACTAACGTTAGGGTTAGTGTTAGTTAACCATTACCACCGTTAGGGTTAGTTAACCATTACCACCATTAGGGTTAGGGTTAGTTAACCATTACCACCGTTCGGGTTAGGGGTAGTTAACCATTACCACCACTAGGTTTAGGGTTAGTTAAGTATTGCCACCGTTAGGGGTAGGGTTAGTTAACCATTACCACGGTTAGGGTTAGTAAACCATTACCACCGTTAGGTTTAGGGTTAGTTAAGCATTGCCACCATTAGGGTTCAGGTTAGTTAACCATTACCACCGTTAGGGTTAGTTAACCATTACCACCGTTAGGGTTAGGGATAGTTAACCATTACCACCGTTAGGGTTAGGGTTAGTTAACCATTACCACCGTTAGGATTAGTTAACCATTACCACCGTTAGGGTTAGGGTTAGTTAAGCATTACCACCGTTAGGGTTAGGGTTAGTTAACCATTACCACCGTTAGGGTTAGTTAACCATTACCACCGTTAGGGTTAGGGTTAGCTAACCATTACTAACGTTAGGGTTAGGGTTAGTTAACCATTACCACCGTTAGGGTTAGGGTTAGTTAAGCATTGCCACCGTTAGGGTTAGGGTGAGTTAAGCATTACCACCACGACCGTTAGCGCACGCAGGGATCGTCGGGTTCTTCCAGGTATTATTCAGATACTGGAAGTTACCAGAATAATATAAAATATATATATGTTTATCTATAGATATATGTTTATATATATACACATATATTAAGAGTGATATTTATTTATATATATATAAATATCACTCTTAATCATTTGAACTTCAGGAACGAGAGACGACTACGTCACCTTGGGGTTAAAGTTCACGTCCAGCGCCTCTGGGGGCAGCTGGTAGCCCCCCCCCTCCTGGTGGAGGTAGCCCCCCCCCTCTTGGTGGAGGTAGCCCCCCCCATCCTGGTGGCCCCCCAGGTGGTGGTTGGTGGGCGGGCCCCTCTTCTTCAGCGGGCGGGGGTGCTGCTTGGGGGACGGTTGCTTGGTGCCAGGGCGGGCGCAGCCCGGCGCCTCGGGGTCCGAGTTCAACGTCTCGGAGTCGGACCGCCTCCCTGACGGCGGGGAGGTTGCTGGGGGCGGGGCCAGCGGGGGCGGGGCCAGCGGGGGCTGGGAGGGGTGGCGGGTGAAGGTCCACTCGGGGTCGGGCTGGGAGGCCGTGAATTGCGTCTCGTCGGAGAGCTTACGGCGGAACTGGTGCAGCGCCGCACCCCAGCCCCCCTCGTCCCCGTTGGCGTCCCAAACATCATCGTCGTCTTCGTCGTCGTCATTGTTGTCGTTGTGGTCGCCCCCGCCCGACTCGGAGCCCATCTCGTCGTAGGCCGAGACCACGCCCGACTCCTTCTCCAGGGCGCTGAACACCAGGCTCTTGCGCTTGGTGAGCAGGCTCGGCCGGGACAGCTGGGAGCTCTGCAGGGCCATCCAGTTCCCGTCCGGGCTCTGGAGGACCGAGGAGGCGCCTGGGACAGGAGAGACAGCAGAGGGGCTATGAGAGAGCCCCACGTTGGGCCCAGGGACAGAGAGCAGAGGGGCTATGAGCAGAGCCCCACGTTGGGCCCAGGGACAGAGAGCAGGGGGGCTATGAGAGAGCCCCACGTTGGGCCCAGGGACAGAGAGCAGAGGGGCTATGAGCAGAGCCCCACGTTGGGCCCAGGGACAGAGAGCAGAGGGGCTATGAGCAGAGCCCCACGTTGGGCCCAGGGACAGAGAGCAGAGGGGCTTTGAGCAGAGCCCCACGTTGGGCCCAGGGACAGAGAGCAGGGGGGCTATGAGCAGAGCCCCACGTTGGGCCCAGGGACAGAGAGCAGGGGGGCTATGAGCAGAGCCCCACGTTGGGCCCAGGGACAGAGAGTAGGGGGGCTATGAGCAGAGCCCCACGTTGGGCCCAGGGACAGAGAGCAGGGGGGCTTTGAGCAGAGCCCCACATTGGGCCCAGGGACAGAGAGCAGAGGGGCTATGAGAGAGCCCCACGTTGGGCCAAGGGACAGAGAGCAGGGGGGCTATGATTAGGCCTCCCAGGTATGATTAGG
>NC_044070.1:25080869-25100869 GCF_902167405.1 Gadus morhua | reverse complement strand
AGCCAGTCTACTGTATTACAGCAGTGTGAGTCAGTCTAGCCAGTCTACAGTATTACAGCAGTGTGAGTCAGTCTAGCCAGTCTACTGTATTACAGCAGTGTGAGTCAGTCTAGCCAGTCTACTGTATTACAGCAGTGTGAGTCAGTCTAGCCAGTCTACAGTATTACAGCAGTGTGAGTCAGTCTAGCCAGTCTACTGTGAGTAGACTGAATCTGTTTAGGGGGCGACACCCCGGGCCACGTCGGCGTTCTTTTCAGCCGATTCAACGTGTGTAATCGGCCAGTTTGTGTGTGTGTGTGTGTGTGTGTGTGTGTGTGTGTGTGTGTGTGTGTGTGTGTGTGTGTGTGTGTGTGTGTGTGTGTGTGTGTGTGTGTGTGTGTGTGTGTGTGTGTGCGCGTATGAGAGTGTGGTAGGTTTGGGTAAGTGTGTGGCCGTGGTTGATTGTGTTGTGTGTGGGTGTTGGTGAGTGTTTGTGTGTGTGAGCGTTTGAGCATGTGGGTGAGTTTGTGTGTTGACGCGCTTGTATGTGTGTGTGCTTGTGCATGAGTGTGTTTGTGCGTGACCACGTGTGGATGTGTGTGTGTTGGTGCGAGCGAATGCGTGTTTCGACGCACCCAGAGGGAGTAGGGGTTGGGGAGGGGCTCCTGGCTGCCCTGGGAGGAGGCCGGGGGCAGGGCTGGGGAGGCCAGCTCGCTGGGCGGGGCCGGGGGCGGGGCCAGGGGCGGGGCCGGGGGCGGGGCCGGCTGGGGCCACACAAAGTCATACTCACTCTGCATCACTGAGCGCTTCCGTCGCTGGATGATCTGAGAGGAGAGGAGGCGACAGGAGATCAGAGCTAATTAACACTAACTATCTAACCCTAACCCTAACCCTATCTGATCAAACACTATGCAGGCTGGAAGAGTGAGGCATTAACGTTGAATGACAACAATGAATGCACTTCAGCTACTTTGAATGTTATGGCTCTGTTTTAATAATGGCAAAAGACTTACAAAGAAGAATAAGAAAAAAATAATTATATGATGTGATACAAAAATGTCATATCCCAAACCTACTTTGTGTACAATGGTTGTGGCGAGTTCCTCTATAAGGTCCTCTTTGTGGTCCCGGAGATATCGAGCTTCATTCTGCTTCTCCTATACACACACACATGCACGCACAAGGCAACACACACACACGGCAACACAAACACACAGCAACACAATCACACACAGGCACATGGCAAGACACACACACACAGGTTCAAAAACGGCAAGAGCTGGTTCAAAGTTACTGAATTACAATGAGGCGTGAAGCCGTTTGAGCCAAGAACCAGGACTGCCTCCAACTGATACAGAGATCAAAGTGGGGGAGCCAATGGCCGACAGATTGATCAACCCATAGACAGACAGACAGACAGACAGACAGAGTGACAGATTCCTCACCAAGCTGTCGCTAAACTCCTCTGCCTTGGAAATTGCTTCCTCTATAGCTTCCTCTGCAACGCGCAGCGCCACTGTGAGTGTGTCTGCCATGCTGTGTCCTGATATAAACATACACACACATATCAACATATGGGGCCAAAATGATTATTCTCTTCTGTAAACTGCTAAATGAAACATTAAGGTCCGTGTGCATGGTTGCATTTAAAGTAAGTCAATGCATTGCATGAGGACAACCAGAAGAACCGAGCAGTGTAGACTGTTGTGTGTGTGTATGTGTGTGTGTGGGAGGGCTGGGGGATACCTTCACTCTGCTTGTAGAAGGCCGAGTCACTGCCACACACGCTGTCATCATTGTCATTGCTGCCCTCCTGGACACTGCTTTCTGAGAGAGAGAGCGAGAGCGAGAGCGAGCGAGAGCGAGAGCGAGAGAGAGAGAGAGATAAGACCAGGCAGCCAAACTGAGGTTGTCAAACGGATCCGTCCTGATTCTCCTGGACCCGGTCGAGGGGACAGATGTAAGGGAGCTACACACCAAAAGGAGGAGAAGGGGAACATGTCCCTGTTAGTGCCATCTGGGAACAGCCTAACTGGGAGCAGTGGTACGGAGGGCGGAGCAGCAGGCTAAATCAGACGCTCTCTGCTCCTCCACCCAATTAGAGGAGATTAGTCTCACCTGTGTAGCGATTCATTATTAACCGCGTGCCGGTGTTGGCTTCTTACACGGCCTCGTTGGGATGGGCTGTTCCACCTGAGTGTTCTTGCCGTGGGTCGAAGAGTTTAGCCAGGATAAGTTCCGTTTATTTTTTCGCCTGCCTTTGTGTTATGGATTTGGTCGGTCTTCATGTTTTGGATTGGTTCTGTATCGTTTAATTTCTCTGATTGGATTCCATCTGTTCCAATCCACCATTATCTCCGTGCATTGTAACTAATTGAATGCTTTTGTGTAACGGGATTCCTGGTTTCTTTGTGCTCTGGAATTCCTCTACTGGGGATCGTGGAGAAGTGAACGCATGGACATAAACTGTGCTCAAGTTGAGCAGTGGGCCCGCTCTCCCCTCTGAGGTAAGGGTTAGGGTAACCCTAGCCCTACCCTAACCCTAACCCTACCCTAACCCTAAACCTCTGAGGCTATAGGGTTACCTAACCTTAGGGTTAGGGTTACCTAAAACGAGCCACGGGTCGGCTTAGCTCAGGAGTTGGAGCAGTTGGTTGCTAGTTCGATCCCCTGAGCAAGACACTGTGTCCCTGAGCAAGACACTTAGCCCTAACTGCTCCTTACGAGCTGGCTGTCGCCTTGTATGGTTGACTCTACCGTCGGTGAGCAATGTGTGTATTAACCGATGAAAGTCACTTTGGATAAAAGCGTCTGCTAAATGCCCTGATTGTAATTGTAATTGTAATTGGGTTAGGGACCGTTGATGGGTCGAGGGTTAGGGTTAGGGTTAGGGTTAGTGACCGTTGATGGGTCGAGGCGCGGCTGGGGGTTCGTCTCAGCCTGACCGTGCAACAGAACGCTCGTGAATGAAAGGATCTCCGATTGTTGCGGCTGGGTCTGCACAGACACAATTAAATTGTCGTCTGGGTTACCGAGCTTTGAGAAGTCTACAAAAAGCCCTGAAACAAGCGCTATGGGCATACGTATTTGCTGTCCAAATTGTAGCTCCCATTCCCTGAGTAAGCCCCTTTCCCCGTCTGGTGCTCGCAGATTACTGCAGCAGCAGCAACCGGAAAACGCACAGCAGGAGTCCCTGGACTGGGAAGGCTATTCACAAGTCTGATGAATGTTTAATACCGAAACAACAGCGTGCCCGCGTATGTTAATTCTGCCCTCTGATAGACGAACAACAACAGCCGACCGGGTGAATTCAACCCTAGCCCAGACCATTTCGTATCTTCTCGCATCCATGTGCACGAGCTGCTTTTGCAAGGGTAATCTGACAGAGTTGAAGGGATTCAGTCTGTCTGGCTGTGAAAAGACAGATATTTGCCTGATGTATAATGGATACGATTGCTACTTTAAAAAAAAAATCACCATACACACACACACTCACACACACATACTTTCAATTCATACAAAATTTCATGGGGAGGAAATGTGCTGGTCTTGCTTCGATGCTTGCCTTGACGAAGGCTACCTGCGCCTCAAGGAGTGTCACAGTGTGTTAGTGTTGACAGCAGTAAGGCCCCGGGCTGCCCTGCAGTCACCCTGCTCGCTCCCCAACCCTCCTCACAGCGCCCAGACCTGGGCTGCTCAACACAGCTCGGACAGATGAAGGGCCCTGCCCGTTGTACGGTTCTTCATCTCCCCCAGTTAGAGGGTTAGGGTTGGCTCTAACCCCAACCCTAACCCAGTTAGAGGATTAGGGTTGGCTCTAACCCTAACCCCAACCTTAACCCAGTTAGAGGGTTAGGGTTGGCTCTAACCCTCTTACTGGTTAGGGTTGGCTCTAACCCTAACCCAGTTAGAGGGTTAGGGTTGGCTCTAACCCTCTTACTGGTTAGGGTTGGCTCTAACCCTAACCCAGTTAGAGGGTTAGGGTTGGATCTCCGTTACAGCCACGGAGAGCCGGGGCAAGAGGACAATAGGGAATAGGGGAATTACTTGGATTAGCACAATGACCACTGGCTGCCGTGAGAAACCTTTCCTCGCCGCTCTGTGAGGCGTGCCAGCAGGCTCGCCGAGCCAATGCAGACTTTCAATTATTCACAAGCTGTGTTCAATATGGTGCTCATTTGAAATATAGCTTCCAGTGGCCTATCAATCTTTATCCACTGCCATGTTAGTCTTGCAACTTTCCCTGATGGGTCAGTTCATATTTACGTGTGTGTGTGTGTGTGTGTGTGTGTGTGTGTGTGTGTGTGTGTGTGTGTGTGTGTGTGTGCCTGTGTGTGTGTGTATGCGTGCGTCTGTGTGTGTGTGCCTGTGTGTGTGTGTGTGTGTGCCTGTGCGTGTGTGTGTGCACGCGTGTGTGCCTGCGTGTGTGTGTTTGTGTGCGGGTCTGTGTGTGTTTGCGTGTGTGCCTGCGTGTGTGTGTCTGTGTGTGTGTCTGTGCGTGCGTGTGCCAGGACCAAACTGATGAATGTCTCTGTCTCCGCGAGGGACATCTATCCTCCACCTAACCTTTTTCTCTCTCCATCTCGGTCGGTCTCTCTCTCGGTCGGTCTCTCTCTCTCTCTCTCTCTTTCTCTTTTTCTCTCTCTCTCTCGGTCTCTCTTTCTCTCTCTCGCTCTTTCGTGACCGACCTGCTCGCCGGAGGAGACGAGGAAATCATTCAATATCACCATGGCAACCACACAGACGGCAAACGGCAGCGCCGGCTCTGACTGAGTGTAGCTGTACTCTGGGGAGAGGAGTGGTTGAGTGGGGAGACGCTGTGCGTTTACGCCTGTGTGTGTGTGTGTGCGAGTGCGTGCGTGTGTGTGTAAGACTGCGTGCGTGCGTGTGTGTGTGTGTGTGTGTGCGTGTGAAATAAAAGGCAATCTATGAAATTGGTAGATAAGGAGACTGGCATCTGTTATGTAAAGAGATGGATATAGTCCCCCCCAAAAAGAGAAACATCACTATGAGAGGCAGAGTGAGAATGAGAAAAAAACGTGTCCCAAGTGTCCCAAGCTGCCAGAGAAGTAACTTTCAGGTATACACACAGACAGTTGATACAGGCTAGGCTCTGGTAAAAGAAAGGATATATATATATATAGAGAGAGAGAGAGAGAGAGAGAGAGAGAGAGAGAGGGCGAGAGAGAGAGAGAGAGGGCGAGAGAGTGAGAGAGAGAGAGAGTGAGAGGGCGAGAGAGAGGGCGAGACAGAAAGAGAGGGACAGAAGGAGAGAGAGAATCTGAACGAGCGAGAGGGACCAAGATGATGAAGCGATCTACAAGCGGGCCACAGTGTCTGGTGTACGGGCAGATGGGGCCGAGAGGGTGTGAGACTCCCAGGGCAGGGTTAACCCCTCACTATCTGTGTCACTGTCTCTCTTTCTGTCTCTCTTTCTGTCATATCTCATATCATAGTCTAGTGTTAGTGCGCCCCGCGCGTTGTTGTCAAACACACATTTCTACTGAGTGGCTTGCCACGCTGTTTAATCACTTGTGATAGGGTGACCAGATATCCCGGTTTTGCCGGGACACTCAATTTTGAGTTGCGTGTCTTGAGTCCCGACAAAAGCCAAAAGACGCTAAAATGTCCCGGTTTCCATCAACCACTATGAAATGTCCCCTGTTGTCAGTGATTACATAGCCCGATCATGAATTTAGATTGGGTCAGTTGTGCTCCTTTTTTCTGTGGGATAATTGATGCGGCCCAGCCTGACTCAGACTCTACCTCCAGCGGCCCCAAGGTAATTTGAGTTTGAGACCCCTGGATTAGACAGATGGGCCCTGAGAGATCAGTACCACTCTATACCACCATAGTTCCAGAGTGGCAGTGTGGTTTGTGGTTAGGCGGGGGGGGGGGATAACCTGGAGACATCCTTGAGCCTTTTCCCCTATCCTATACCGGCTCTTTAAACATCTAAAATCACAGTATGTTGCTATTGACAAGTTTCAGCTAAATTACCCAAATAGTAAATAAAATAAAACACGAGTTAAATTTGCACACATGTGAATCACTTTTGGTTTTAGCAGACACTTTTATTCAAAGCGACTTAAAATAAGAACATTTCTCAGAAGAAAGAAACAATATATCGCTGTCGGTACAGCTATAATATTCATTGAAACAAGTTCTAAGCGTTTACAATTGCTGCGTAAAGGTCCAGATGTGTCCGTCTCTGTGAATTAGCTCTAAGAGCTGATGACCGGCCAGGGGATACTTTACAAAGCCAAAGATATCATTCTGACATAACTCCTACTTGATGACATATGTGATGACACATCTCACATTTGATGACACCCCCTGCCACACAGAACACTCAAAGACGTCCCGAAGGTTCCCTATAGACAGCCAGCCTGTCCTGTGAAGCACAGCCTATTGTCACACACCGGGTCAGGTAGTGGCAAAACAAAGGGAGTCCACACATGACAAAGGGAAACTAGTTTATTAGTAACCCGTTTTTACTGGTTAAAGTAAACATAAGCAATTATATTTAAACAAAAGAGATTATACTCAAGACCACATGGCGGGTGGAAGACGGAGCCCAGAGCTCAGCCTAGAAGCAGCAAAAGAGACCTTGAACACATGGCTCCCCAGCCCTTAAATCTCTGGATCCCTATACCCCCACAGGTGTGGCCAATTGGCCTGACGCCCTTTCCCAATCTCCACCCACAACCAATAGGCAGAGAGAGGGGCAGGGCGTCACACCCCCCTCCTACAGAAAAGGGGCCCCACCACATTATTCCCCCCACTCCTCCTCGTCAGTGTACTCCGAAGGCTCGTCCCCGGGCTTCAGCAACCGACCCACGTAGTCGTACTTCTCCATGAACTGCACCTCCCACTCGCGGACGCTCTCCATCTGCACGGTGTTGAGGTCCGACAGGTCGTCGTACTGGTCCAGCAGTGTGTCCTTCTCCAGGCAGAAGGTGTAATAAATGCACAAATTTCCTTTGCCCGCTTAGACAGGGGAACCTGCCCATAACCTTTCAAAAGGTCAAACTTAGTCACATAAACGGCAGACCCCACCTGATCTATACAGTCTTCCATGCGGGGAAGAGGAAACACATCTGGCTTCGTAACGTTATTAACTTTACGAAAATCTGTACATGGCCTAAAAGTTGTGTCCGGCTTACTGACCAACAGACACGGCGATGCCCAACTTCCACTCCCAACTTCTCCCATACCGACCAACTCTTTACCATACCGACCAACTCATCTCCATACCGACCAACTCATCTCCATACCGACCAACTCATCTCCATACCGACCAACTCATCTCCATACCGACCAACTCATCTCCATACCAACCAACTCATCTCCATACCAACCAACTCATCTCCATACCAACCAACTCATCTCCATACCAACCAATTCATCGCCATACCAAAGAACCAACTCTACAACCAGACAAAGCTCTTCACAATACCTGGTGTCCAGGGCAATCATTTTTCCAGTGCCCCCGCTCATGGCAGTAATTACAAATTCTACCTTCTGCCTGCCTTTCTCGCATGCCATGCTCACTCTTAGCATAAGTCTGATGCACCTTTTTGATGACCATAACTCTCCCTGCGCACATTATCTGAACTTGACGCATTGAAATTGCTTTTATGAATCAACACATACTCATCGGCCAACACGGCCGCCTGACCAGGAATACCTACTTTATTCTCTGTGATGTAAGTAGCCACATTTTTAGGTACCGAGTTTTTAAACTGTTCTAATATTACCAAGTCGCACAGTTTCTCAAACGTGTCCACCTCAGACGCTGCTCACCAACGACCAAAATGGGCAGTCAGATCTCGCACAAACTCCACATGAGACTGTTCATCTCCTCTTTTCCCACCACGGGACCGCTGCCGGTACGCCTCAGGCCCCAACTCATATGCTTTAAGCACCGCAGACTTAACTCGCTTGTACACCTTACAATCAGCAGCACTCAAAGTTGAGTACGCCTCCTGGGCTCTACCGGTCAGGACGCATTGTAACATTAACGCCTGATCACCCTCCGGCCATTTCCTAGACTCCGCTATTCGCTCAAATAATGAAAAGAATGAATCAGGGTCTTTTTCATTGAATTTCGGAAGCAAGCGCAAGTTATTGAATATATCAAAAGATGCCACTGGTGCACCAGACCGAAACACAGGGTTGTCACTATCCGCTGAACCTGGCAATATACCCTGTTGAATTAAGTTCAGCTTTTTATTCTGTAGCTCTAACCTAACCAACTCAGTTTTTTGCTTCACCTCTTCCAAAGCCAAGTCATTTTGCTGTTTTATATTCTGAAGTTGTACTTGTAGCTGTAATTCATGAGTTTGCTTTAACAACAAAAGTTCCTTTTGCTGTTCAAAACTCAACACAGTACCTGCAGACGCCGAAGACTGAGTCCCCCCAACGGGTTGAATCATTCTCTGTTCCAGCAACCCTGCCATCAAACTTCCCTTAACAGACTCCTTTAACTTTTTATCCAATATCTCAATCTCATATTTCTCAGCAATTAGCAGTAACTGGTCTTTAGTACACTGATCCAGTAGTGCTACTGACGGTGAGTCAACAAATTTATCCACTGTAGACGCCATACCTGGACTACCTACACTCACAAAATAGAATGGGAGAAAGAAAAAAACAAAAACAAAATCAGCTGGAACCACTAACAAAGTCTGGGACAGCCAAACAAAAATGGAACCTCCCCAGCCCTGACTAACTAAGACATTAGCGACCCCATAACTACCTTAACTCCAACCCTAGTCTTCGTGCCGCTACTGATGGGGGGTATTTATGCACTTTAGCCCACCGGGAAGAAAAAGGCAACTGGCAATCAGCGACCCTCTCTTACACCGGGGATGTGCTCCCGAGAAAACCGCTCTACCCACTTTTGCAGCCACACTAAAATTCCCCAAGACCAGTCCCCCTATTGGAAACCAGTCTTCTTAGCCTCACAGGGGATTCATGGTTCCATACCACATTACAAGACTGTCCCCAATAACCAAACTCAAAGTTCCAACCTTGATTTTATTGACTACAACCAAAACACTAACCTTTAAGCAAAAAAACAAAACATAGGATACAATGCTCTACTACTTCCAAACTCCACCGACCAAACCCCTCCTAAAACTGAAATCCAAAAGACAAAAGTCACATGTGGAACTCCCAACACTGGCAGCTACTGACTTGGCTTCAACAGGTGCTACCAATAAGCCAATCAATCCTTTGAAACCAAACAACTTTACTAATGCAAAACTACAATTCCTAACAGGAACACAAAGCAAATGCCAGCACACAAACCATATTCAGACCATCCAGGCTGAATTTGACCAAATGACCCTTAACAAACTAAACAATTGGACGAGCCCCCATTTTGTCACACACCGGGTCAGGTAGTGGCAAAACAAAGGGAGTCCCCACATGAAATAAAGGGAAACTAGTTTATTAGTAACCCGTTTTTACTGGTTAAAGTAAACATAAACAATTATATTTAAACAAAAGAGATTATACTCAAGACCACATGGCGGGTGGAAGACGGAGCCCAGAGCTCAGCCTAGAAGCAGCAAAAGAGACCTTGAACACATGGCTCCCCAGCCCTTAAATCTCTGGATCCCTATACCCCCACAGGTGTGGCCAATTGGCCTGACGCCCTTTCCCAATCTCCACCCACAACCAATAGGCAGAGGGAGGGGCAGGCGTCACACCATACAACCGTACAGTTCAACTTGCCCATTGTTACTCACTGGATCATGGGAAGGATATGGCTTTCACTGGAGCTACGACTCACCTCGATGCTATCGGGAACACAGTCCAGAGTTAATCACTGGAGCTATGACTCACCTAGATGCTATCGGGAACACAGTCCAGGGTTAATCACTGGAGCTACGACTCACCTCGATGCTATCGGGAACACAGTCCAGAGTTAATCACTGGAGCTACGACACCTTGATGCTATCGGGAACACAGTCCAGAGTTAATCACTGGAGCTACGACTCACCCCGATGCTATCGGGAACACAGTCCAGAGTTAATCACTGGAGCTACGACTCACCTAGATGCTATCGGGAACACAGTCCAGGGTTAATCACTGGAGCTACGACTCACCTCGATGCTATCGGGAACACAGTCCAGGGTTAATCACTGGAGCTACGACACCTCGATGCTATCGGGAACACAGTCCAGGGTTAATCACTGGAGCTACGACTCACCGCGATGCTATCGGGAACACAGTCCAGAGTTAATCACTGGAGCTACGACTCACCTCGATGCTATCGGGAACACAGTCCAGGGTTAATCACTGGAGCTACGACACCTCGATGCTATCGGGAACACAGTGCAGGGTTAAGGGTCAAGAAACTGACACACGTCTCGATCAATATTCGATATTCACTACTCGATAAAACCCGAGGTGCTGGTCGCTCCGACGGAAGCTCTGCCGTTGCCATGGTGAGGGGTCTGTTGCCCTCACCTGTTGATGATGATGACGATGATAGAATGAAGAGCGGCGTCTCGTCAAGGTCAGGCAATCATTTCATGCGCACGGGGTCGTCAAATTGCAACGTCTCACAGGTGTCATGTCTAACTTCACGAGTGAGTTCCCAGGTGTGAGAGTACGTGCCTCTATTGGTGGACACTGTGTGTTTATATATTTATACGCAGGACAACAATAGAGTATGCCCGGTGATAGTATAAAACATTGGTGCACTGTGGGAATGGGGAAAAGGTTAATGGCTACACAATGAAAAATATAATGAATAACATTGTGTTTAACAATGCAGAGAAAGGGCACCTGTAATAACTCAGTTTATTTTCTAAAACAAGGGCATAACACACACACAGACTCGTGGTTTCTGGCGATGGAAGGTCATTGGTTCATAATTCATTCACACTGGTTTGTGAAGCGGTTATTCTTTGTCAAATGCAAAGAAAATCCTGTCCACAAAAATACACTCACACAAACACACAGGCATATTGCTTGCCACACAACCGTAATGCTCACAACATACACACAGTGGCAACCTCTCTCCCTCCCTCTCTCCCCCTCCCCCTCCCTCTCCCCCCCTCCCTCTCTCCCTCCCTCCCTCTCCCTCTCCCTCTCTCTCTCTCTCTCTCTCTCTCTCTCTCTCTCTCTCATTGCAGGAGAGGGGAAGAGTGTGAAACAATCAATAGTTGGCCATGAGGCGAAGATTCAGTAAGAGAGGACCGGGAAAACATTATGGGAGAGAGAAATTAGTGAAGACGAAGGAAGGCAGCTGTCTTTCAGTAAAGCATTCATCATCACTATTCAACACTCACCATTTAGTATTGAACCCAAAAAAAGCATCGAACAACTTAACAAACGTAATAAAATCAGGAAATCGATTTTAGCGGGATTTCTTCCGATACCACCCTCAGCAGATGGGAATAGACAACAATGTGCATCTCTGAGTCCTTCCTCATAACTTCTTCCTTAACTTCTCCCTAAGTGTGCTGACCTTGCTCACCCCCTGGCTCCCTGCCTTCTTCATCTCGGTAATCCTGTGCACCGAGACATGCAGCGAGGCTTTGAAGCCAGCCACAGGGATAGCCAGCCTGTGTTGCAGACGGGTGGTAAAAAGATTTCATGTGCAAAAACCATGGATAATGACTAAATACCCCAGGAGGGAGGCAGGCAGACGGGAGAGAGAAAAATATAAAGAGAGAGAAAAGTGTTCGGGCGAGAGCTTAGATCGGGCCCAAAAATACCAGCCTGACCCAACCTGAGACATCGCACGGTGCGTCTGAGCCAAGCAAAGGCCAGCCCCATTGGCTGCATTTCTCGGAGAGCCTCAGGATTGGGCAGAGAATCAAACCTCTAAAACAGAGGGATTATTGTGTCCCTGAAGATCCCTTTTGAAGTGCGTTTTCATCTCACTCTCAAAACATAACCACCAATTTGTCTGTCTCATGGCAAGGGTTCCATCATTGAGGATACGATTCTGAACATAACCTGCCAATACAGCTCTGACTGTGCTGGTATAAAAGCTTTTTCACGGTTGTCAAAGTATAACAAATGTATACTTTTACAATTACATAGCGTAAGGTGCGGGAAATGTATGAGGCTTGTGTGTTGGACCCCCCTGCCGAGCTGATTCCGTAAAGACCTAAGTCTACCTGTGGGTCAACCCTACCTGTGGGTCTACCCTACCTGTGGGTCTAGTCTACCTGTGGGTCTAGTCTACCTGTGGGTCTAGTCTACCTGTGGGTATACCCTACCTGTGGGTCTAGTCTACCTGTGGGTCTACCCTACCTGTGGGTCTACCCTACCTGTGGGTCTAGTCTACCTGTGGGTCTAGTCTACCTGTGGGTCTAACCTACCTGTGGGTCTAGTCTACCTGTGGGTCGAGTCTACCTGTGGGTCTAGTCTACCTGTGGGTCTAGTCTACCTGTGGGTCTACCCTACCTGTGGGTCTAGTCTACCTGTGGGTCAAGTCTACCTGTGGGTCTAGTCTACCTGTGGGTCTACCCTACCTGTGGGTCTAGTCTACCTGTAGGTCTACCCTACCTGTGGGTCTAGTCTACCTGTAGGTCTACCCTACCTGTGGGTCTAGTCTACCTGTGGGTCTAGTCTACCTGTGAGTCTACCTGTGGGTCTACCCTACCTGTGGGTCTAGTCTACCTGTGGGTCTAGTCTACCTGTGAGTCTACCTGTGGGTGTACCCTACCTGTGGGTCTAGTCTACCTTAGGGTCTAGTCTACCTGTGAGTCTACCTGTGGGTGTACCCTACCTGTGGGTCTAGTCTACCTTAGGGTCTTGTCTACCTGTGAGTCTACCTGTGGGTGTACCCTACCTGTGGGTCTAGTCTACCTTAGGGTCTAGTCTACCTGTGGGTCTAGTCTACCTGTGAGTCTACCTTTGGGTCTAGTCTACCTGTGGGTCTAGTCTACCTTAGGGTCTAGTCTACCTGTGGGTCTAGTCTACCTGTGGGTGTACCCTACCTGTGGGTCTACCCTACCTGTGGGTCTAGTCTACCTGTGGGTCTACCTGTGGGTCTACCCTACCTGTGGGTCTAGTCTACCTGTGGGTCTAGTCTACCTGTGGGTGTACCCTACCTGTGGGTCTACCCTACCTGTGGGTCTAGTCTACCTGTGGGTCTAGTCTACCTGTGAGTCTACCTGTGGGTGTACCCTACCTGTGGGTCTAGTCTACCTTAGGGTCTAGTCTACCTGTGGGTCTAGTCTACCTGTGGGGGACAACTGAACGCCCACCTGCACCTCAATGCACTGCGGCTCAATTCACTGTGCTGCTGCGGAGAAAAACAGGCGCTAGAGGCTGACGTCTTGAGAACCACAGCAGCTCCCAACAAAGGGACAGATGGAAGCAAGAGACAGAGATACGGCCAGGATGGAGACTGCGGAGACGGTTACCTCGGAGATCAGAGAGGGAGAGGGATCCTCTCTCGTCGATGTGTTTCCGGTAGAGGGTCTTCAGGACCTTGGCGCTGCCGAAGCTCTTGAAGCGGCTCTTAACGTTGTTGTAGTACCACTCCAGGGACCGAGTCCTTAGAACCCTGCCGGTCGAGGGGAGGAGATGGATGGAAGAAGAGAGAGATTAGATCATCACATTAGATGGGTTTTTAGAGTGATATGAACAATGTATTGAACGTGCTCATGGATTCCCATCAGCCGGGAAAAAAAACACGGTTTATTAATATTCAGTATTCAGTAATTGCACATGAAATGAAAATAGGAAATGGGGCAAAGAAAAGTAAAATGCCCGTCTGTGGCATTGCAGCATACTTTGATATAAAATCCATGTTCTCTGTCAAAGTGTTCCAGTTATATTTAGAAGCTGCTTCATGAGGAGAAAGGAATAATTGGCTTTTTAATCCGATCCAACAGTGTCCCATTCACATCAGCTGCCACTTTACTGCTAAGTGACAAAATTTATGTTTTTTGCGTTTGTTTGTACATTTGTGTAATGTGTGTGTGTGTGTGTGTGTGTGTGTGTGTGTGTGTGTGTGTGTGTGTGTGTGTGTGTGTGTGTGTGTGTGTGTGTGTACGTCAGTCAACTGTGAAAGAAGCATATTTGCCATCCTGCAAATCCATTGTGTATCTACATAAAGCTGTATTTATGCAGTGCATTACCATTGGTGTGTGTGTGTGTGTGTGTGTGTGCATGCATGTGGTGTGTGTGTTTGTGTATGTGTATGTGTTGGCAGGTGCATGTGGTGTGTGTGTGTGTGTGTGTGTGTGTGTGTGTGTGTGTGTGTGTGTGTGTGTGTGTGTGTATGTGTGTGTGAATCATTTGGGGTTTTGAGACGGGATCTCACACGTTTCCTCAGGATTTGCCTCATGGGGAAAATTAGGCTGATTGGTCTAAATGCCAGCCAGTGGCACGGAGCAGTTCGTTACATAAGCCATAATTCATGACTGACCGTGTGATGAGAAAGGCTCAGAGAAACACTTGCTAGGCATCATGGATGTGTATTAGACTGCAGGAAACTCCAATGCCCATCTGCTGTTTAATTTGGGCCAGTGGCGGTTCCATCCAGTATGGAGGCCGGTTCTGATGTATAACTCATCTCATGTTGGATCATTTCCAAGGGACTTAATTAAAATGGGAGCTAATGTTTATGATTCATTTGAAGCATTGTTTGTCGTCAGGGTCTAAAAGTATCATCCATCACAAGTCTGTCTCTCCACATTGAGACACTAAATGTGACAGACAGACACACACACGTAACACACTGTGCTGCCGTAGCTCACCTGGTCCACATCTCCACAGTGGTGGCATTATTATGCTGGTTATTCTCTTGTCATTTACTCGTTTTACCAATTTATTTAAGTTCACATAAAAGATAATTAATAGTACATTGACAGAATCCTGTTTAACGGGCATGGGTCTTCATAATACGGGCATCAATACTCAAGGTTATGGGTAGCAGCGTCTCCGCCATATATAGCGGCTGCCAATGATGGCAGGGACAGCACAGTACTTGGCCAGCTGTTAGGCCCCTTTTGGGTATCCCAGGATGTTGCAGCCCTCTCAAAACTAACCTGTGGACATTTCCCAGGCTACCGAATAGGAACACAAATAGCCTTCACTTATAACCCAACTCTGAGATTGTATTATGGAGTGGTTGGTATTTAATTACCTTGGTCATAAAGGCTTCCTCTAGGTTGGGGTTAAAGGTTCAGGCCTAAAAAAAAAAAAAGTTTGGTTCCTGTTGGTTGTCAGTTGAGGTCATGGGTAGGTAGGGAATTTATTTTATTTTTTTATTCTATTTTTTCCAGCGGCAGCGAATGATAGGTAGGTTGTTTTCATTTAAAAACGAGAAAATTCGCTCATCCTTGTACAGAATGAAGAGGTGCTGTACCAAAACGTAATTATAGTTTGCATCAAAAAAAACAATTTTCTTTTTTTTTTATTTTCTTTTTATAAAGCTCATAAAATAATTTGGGTCGCACGTAAATTGACAGGGTCGGTCGGAAACTGGAACCAAACAAATTTTTTTTTTAGGCCCCTGGCATCTCAAGAACAAAAACCTCTTTAGGCGACTCATCAACAATCACAGGATCTGGTGTATTTCAGACGGAAGTGTTCAAGTGTCCGGGTTTATACAGAGGTTGAACATGGAGGGATTGACACAGAAATCTATATAAATTTCCACCGGGGATGCAAATTGGTTTGATATGTCCTTAACTATAAGATTCAGTATTCGGTAATGACGCGCTATGTACATTCCTTTGTAGTCATGGCAGCCATTCTGGATGTGGGACAGCGTTTCGGTGGCTTGTTCTGTGGTGTGATGCAGACATTGAGGAGCCTGAGTAGGAGGAAACCAGGTAGAAAGAGACTGGTGGGAAGGACTCTAGCTTTTACTGGAACTAGAGTTTCCGCAGGCGCAACCTCTAGTTGTAATAAAACCCATAGCTATAATGTGGAAACCCCAGTCGATAATGTAACACATTTCTGCCTATAATGTTACAACATATAATATTTTGGTTAATCTATTACGGAAAGAAGCAAGCATAATAATTTTCTCCTTACGCTATGAAGCAAGTATAATCATTTTCTACTTAGAAGCCGTTTTCACACATGTCCTCCGCATTTTTGCTGCATTTGTAGATCAGATTCCACCCTGAGGGTGATTCGCACTTGATGCTTTATATGCGGACATCGATGTCGTTTAGATCAGTAGAATCAAGGGGGGGTTTAGGGGGGTAGGCTTGCAAGGGGTGAGATATGACGTGGGGTCTAAGTTCGCAAGAGGCGGGATAAGTGTGGGCGCTGTCACTGTAGTTTGTTTTGGTTTGACAACAGACAAATTGGAGGCAGAACGGGCAGAGCTCATCGCGATCATCTTAAATCTTGCTAAAATGATGCATCATATACTCTGTTGCATCCACAAAATCCGAAGCATCGATCACTGAAAGATTGGAGCATGAGTTAGAGACAAATAGAAGAAGAAGGGCTTTGCGAACGACTGCGTTTCCGGAGAAATTTATCTTTTTGCTTCACTTCACTGAGCATTTGATTACATTATAAAATGAGAAAATTCATGGGTTACAGGGGTAATTGTTCGATGGAAAGTGCGGTATACTATGCATGCAAATCAATTATTCAATAGCTTTTATTGTTATTTAGGGCTGAAAGTGCATATACATTTTAAAAATGTGGCAACTACTGTTGGTTAGTTGAAAATAATAATAAAAAACATCAGAAAATTGTGTTCATTTAAGGAAATCACCTTAGTGAAATGAACTAAGAGTAACAACAGCTAAGGCAGCAACCTACCTAACTAAAGCGAAATAAAGCACAGGCTTGTGTGGGGGGGGGGGGAGGGAGAAGGGGGGGGGTGAGTGCAAGATTGCGGATTGTGCATTGGCTACCTGACGTCAGAGTTTAAGATGTTTATTTTATTATATTTTTTTAACACGTCATCTAGATTAAACATCTTCAAGTGACCTGGCCAAGACAGGCAGCAGTAGCCTATAGTTACACTTAGCATACACACAAAACTAAAAAAGAAAAAACTAAACAACTAACAGTCGGCAGGGGGAGGGGGGATTTCAATATCGCAAGACATTTGGGGAGGCTCAAATGTTTTTTTTGGGGAGAGTAAGATTAAGTTTGAGCAACCAAGTGTAAAGGCATTTTGGGAGGCTCAAAGAGGAGAGTAATATTACATTTAAGCAACAAAGTGTATTCTTGTGGTGGACTCTATAGACATAATTCATCATACTTGTTGTTATTAACATGTTTTCGTTCTGTTTTTTAGGGACGCTCATTAAGATCACGTGACTTGTGTGTTGATATGCCGGTCGTCGCGATGTTTGAATTTAACGTTTTTATGTGATAAAATGAACGACCTGCCATTGCTCTGTAAGAAATTGTCTATAATAGACGTAACGTCACAGCTGGGAGGGTGTGTCGACGGCGGGGCTGTTGTCTCGATCTTGCCGTTGTCTTTCAATGTCCGCATGTGTGCAGTGTGTGTACCCGCGTGCAGTTGTGTGCTTGTTTGTTCGTGTGTGCTGTGTGTGTATATGCGTGCAGGTGTGTGCGTGTGATTGTTCATGTGTGTGCGGTTGTGTATATGTTTTGTCCTGCGCTGCCTTTGTCTTAAAACGTCTTTGTGTGTTTGTGAGCGTGCGTGTGTGTGCGGTGTTTGTGTATGCGCTGCGTGCGTGCGTGTGTGCGTGTATGTGTGCGTGTATGTGTGCGTGTATGTGTTGATCGCGCGTGCTGTGTGTGTGAGCTACCGGCTGCTTGGGACATCCGCACTGACAAAGTGTGCCGGAGTAACTTTTCCGACGGGCCTGTAGTAAGATGTAACAATGTCCTGATTGAGCGCAGTGTTCCTAAGGAAGGAGCAAGAGATGGAACACACACGCAGACATGCACGCTATATGTTGGGTGCACATGAACAGTGTTGTTCAAACATGTGGGAGGGGGGAGGGAGACGGAAGAAAATAGCCCCCACTCTTAAAGGCAACCTGAGTGGTCCTGAGGGTCCTTGGCCTGCCATATCCCTCCCCCTCCATCACTCACTCCCTCTCTTCCTCCTCGTTATCCTCCCCTTCCTCCCCCTCTCCCAGGTCAACACGCGCCAGCGGGGAAGGAACCCCTCCTCCCCTTTCCCACCACCCCCAGCCCCGCCGGAATGGATGGACGGCATAAAGTGATGAAGTCCAGAGTAGAACCCTGAGCGCTGGTGTCGTCGGAGGTCCAGCAGCTAGCAGGCTGTGCTCAGGCTCTGGAATGACCCCGGTGGCCCCAGGGGGGAGCCTGGGCCTGCCAAGCAGGAGTTACCCCAAAAAACCCTAACCCTAACCCTAACCCTAACAGAGAGTATCGCTCCACAGTGGGCTCTGGGCTGTGCTAGTGGGTGGGTAACTTATGTTATTTTATTCATTAGAAACTGAAATATTATCGAAACGTTCGACTGGAACTAGAACGCAGCCAGACCAAGCCACACATTTACCGAGCTTGGGGAACACAGCCATAGGGTTTTAATAGAGCGGTTGCTCCAACTTCTCCAGTTAGAATGACACTTTGTTTTCTTTCTCTTTCTTTATATGGCACGGCCCAGTGGCTGTAACCTTTAGCGCCCGGTTGGGTCAGCTCACCAAACAGTCCACAAAATTAGGTATCGTGGGATTTCCTTCCACCAACAAACCACCATCTTTTTCTGTGCAAGGCTTCGGCTTGACGGGAGCCTAGAACTCATTTCATCCCACTGTCGCTCTCGTTCTCTCTCTCTGCCTCCCTCTCTCCCCCTCTCTCTCTCTCACTCTCTCCCTCTCTCCCTCTCTCTGCCTCTCTCTCTCTCCCCCTCCCCCCCTCCCTCTCTCACCCCCCTGCAGCCTCGACAGAAGCTGGGCCAATTCATTAGAAGGCGCAGAAAGTCAATTATGTTAATAGTTTTCATTTTCGCCGGTAGGAGAGTTGGCTGCGCAACAGAGTGCCCCCCCCCCCCCCCCCTCGGCCCCGCCCTGCACCCCCCCCCCATGTTTTATTCACAAGACATTACGACGAGCAAAGGGATCACAAGAAGAGGAGCGAGGAAGAGAGTAGAGAGCGGAGGAGAAGAAAGAGGAGGAGGAGGAGAGATGAAGTGTGTCGGGGGGATCAGAAGGAGTGGGGGGTGGCGGTGGGGGGGCAGGGGTGGGGGGGTGTAAAGGGAGAAAAGTTATCAGGCATTGAGGGAAGAGTTGATGAAGTGAGGGTAGGACTCAGGGCCTGGGGGAACCCCTCTCCCTTATTCATGCAGTAGTGGTAGAGCATCGGGAGATTCTCCTCTGCCTCATTATGGATGAGGCACAAGTGTATGTGTGCGTGTGCATGTGTGCGTGTGCGCATGCGTGTGTATGTATTTGCAGAAGAGAGCTTATGCAAAGCAATGCGGCTCCCATTTGCGAAAACCACCCACCCATCGCCCGGCTTATCCACTGAACTCTATTACTTCTTTCCCGATTCTTTTCTCTTCCTACTTTCCTTTTTGTGTCATACTGCGCTGGGAGGACCTTCTTGTCATTCGTGATCCCGCCAGATGGATGGGACGGATTTATTCTCTCCACCACCAAGAGGAAGAACGTGGGTTCCTTTTCGACACGGTGGTGTTGGCTGACACATGAAGGGGTGACACACTGCTCTCTCTCTCTCTCTCTCCCTCCCCCTCTCCCTCTCTCTCTCTCTCTCTCAGTGTAAATGCCAGGCAGGACCAGGAAGGCTTGCTTCCAGCCTCCTCCTCTGAGCTAGAAAGGGATCACGATATCATGAGCATGCCCTTTACGTGCACACGACAGCAGGGTGTGAGAACCCGGTTCGACCGAGTCAATCATCTGCAAATCACATGTATGGACGTCCCCCGCCACCCCCCCTCCCCCTGCCTCTCGGCAGGGGTCGAGCCCCCCTCACTGGATCCCCGTCACACTGTTAAAGAGATCCCCAGGGTCTTTGACCCCGCCCCTGCTGTGTGTATGCCTGCGTTTCTCTCTCCCTCCTAATGAGGAGAGTGTCGGCAGGTCTGGGATGGACCG
>NC_044070.1:25075869-25078369 GCF_902167405.1 Gadus morhua | reverse complement strand
CAAACCCCCGAAGAGGAAAAAATGGGAGCGCCTTCCAGCAGAACCTCCGGCGGCGCCCTGCCCACCTGTCGGGCTGATTTAAACGGGGTCGAGTCACGGGGCTCGCAGCTGCTGGACCCCGAGGGTCAGGGGTGGGGGGGGCACGCCTCTGACAGAGCTGAGTGTTGTAAATAACCCCGTAGGGAGCCAGGGGGAGGACGTATTGATCGCCTGGCTGTGGCTCTGATGCCATTTAGATAGTCGGACCTGGGCTGCAGGGAGGGCGTCTATATTTGTCTTTAGAAATACGATTTTTCTACATGAGTTAATGGTGTATATATTTATACATCCATGTGTATATTTTTGTATGCAGAAATACAGCTTGGGTGGGTTTCATGGCAGGGCGTTCCTCGGTCAATGTTTCCCCTCCACAGCTCAAAGCTAAACTTAGCCTAGCAGCTCCAAGCGCTGCGGGGGAACTCTCACCCTGCACGCCTCTTTTCTCACCTCTCCTCCTTTTTCCTCCGAGCCTTATCTCCTATTCCCTTCTTCATGTCCACCCAACGGGCTGTCGTTCTCTTCCCCTCCTTTCCCCTCCCTCCCTCTATCTCTCCCTTCTCAATCCTCTCGCCCTCCCTCCGTCATTGCCTGATTCCACCTGCCCCCCACCCACCCTCTCCTCATCGTCCTTCAACCCCCCCCCGTTCACCCAGACCTTCACTCATCCAGGGATTAGCGAGCGAGCAGAGAGGAGACCAGGCAGCCAAGGATGACAGGCCCCTGGCCCAGCAGAGGAGATGAGACGGAGGTGGTGGGGCTGGTGGGGGGGGGAGGGTTTAGTGTGTTCAATTAGGTCACACTGTTCCCAGTCCGGAGCACCTGGTTAGACAAGCGCAGCGCACTGCTGTACCTTCTGAAACTCTCTCTCTCTCTCTCACTTCCTTTCGCTGAGTCTCTGATGTGCGCGGCTGACAGTCGTGTTTTGTTTCAGCTCTCTATTCTTTAACCCCTTGACAGTTCCAGACTCAGAGCTGTGTTGAGGGAGCAGTCTGGTCTGCTGTGATACAGGGGAGCACGATACTGTAGTGGCCATGGCCGTTGAGCTCCCAGCTGAAAGGTCCTGGATTCGATTTCCTATGGCCACAGTGTACCTGTAGCTATAAATCAATGCATAGATAACAGGCTGCATTCACTGTATGCAGCCCATTTAGACTAAATAAAAGTAGTAAATATGATAATATGACGTACAAATAAATGTCATGTCAAGTTATGTGTTCTCAACGTAAGTTGGAATGTTACAAAACCACCGTAATCATGAAAAATGTCAAAGGATTTGGGAACAGAGGAATATTTCTGTCAGTTGCCAGGGTAAGTGCAGAAGGGTTGGGTTTCAACTTATTGAAATGCAGCGGAAGCATTCAAACTGCTCAGAATGTACGTCAAGCGAGAAGGTCAACTGAACACAAATTTCCCTTATCCCTGCTGAGCGGGTTCATTCCAACAAGTGGTTTGAAGCAACAACAAATGTACAGTTTGATCCCAGATCCCATCCCCAGGACATTAAATATTCAACCATTCCAACTGTTGGTTCCTCAAGTCTGTGGTGTGTAAGGACAGAACGCTAAGGATCTGTTCCAATCAAAATACTCCCCTTCCTTTCCTAGCCATCGCAATGTTTTGAAATATTGCTCTCTATACTCAGATTGGCGGATTATCACACTGCCCTAGCCTAACCCTAACTCCTCACCTAACCCTAACCCCTAACCCTAACCGATCCCTAACCCTAACCGATCCCTAACCCTAACCGATCCCTAACCCTAACCCTAACCCTAAAACACAGCCAATAGCTTCGCTCTCTCCGGGTCCCCGAGCCACCGCAGTGGCGTGTGAACACAGCATTGAGACTGGGGATTCGTTCGTTTGCCACTATTGGAGAGAGCTCCACAGCATTGAGACTGGGGATTCGTTCGTTTGCCACTATTGGAGAGAGCTACACAGCTTAGAGACTGGCGTTTCGTTCGTTTGCCACTATTGGAGAGAGTTACACAGCCAGGGAAACACGTAAGTGGATGGATCCTAAACTGCCAAATTTTAGAACCACACTCACCGCATGAGGGGAGAGATAAACAACCGTTACAATATAAAGAGACCATAGGCGGAAATATAAATAAAACATCAGTTATGTGTTGGCTTTGATGCTCAGGTGACACATTAGCAAAAATTGCTGATTAACTGAGACTTTCATTCACTAAAGGTGGAATGCATTACGGGCACTGAGGGTTTTGCATGATTGGTTAAACTGATTTACATCTCAACATCGACAATGTCAAAACTAAACCTGGGGTCATGGCAACCATCGAAATCCTTGAAGGCTCTTACAACGGTTTCGGCGAGACGAAAACATCAGATGTTCAATAGTGTTTCTCTAACGACATGCCTGAACCATCTGACATGTGTCAGAAACAGAGCCCAAGGCGCCTGTCACTCATGACATGGTTCCCTGGTGACATGATCAAACGGT
>NC_044070.1:25055869-25073369 GCF_902167405.1 Gadus morhua | reverse complement strand
CAAATACCCTTTGGGCTAAAGTTAAAGCACACACACTCTACAGTGCCAGCGTTCCTCCTTGTCAGTGAATAACGCTTTTATCTTTTTAGAGACCGGAGGACAACTGCAATTATCTTCAGAGGGGGATTATTGTTGTGTACATGCACGACTCTAAGTGCTGTGCTCTGAAACGGATGAAGTATTCACCAGCTCATGAGAATCGTATAACATGCAATGCACAGAGCCTGCTAAAAATACAGTAGAAGGCTTGACAAGCCGTTCTTTTTGAATCATTAAACCACATTAGTAAGGAGAGTGCCTACACAGTGCCAACAGTCTCTGGTCTACAGTGAAGACGACTCACGAACCAGTCCTTTGTTTGCCCTAGTATTTCATGTGTGCTTTAGTATATTTATCAACATGCAAAATAGGCTGCAGCTGAAGGGCTACGTGCTCTCCCTTCTGCGTCGGAATAAATGAAGGAATACATAAATCAAATGAATAATGAAGACACTCACAATTAAGCTAGCCCTAGTTTTTACGGCGGGAGATTGAGGAAACGAATGCGCAGCAAATTCCCAATCAAGCCGCTAATAGTCCTTATCCTCAGTAAATACTGGACTCTCTTCCCTCCCTCTCTCTCAGTCACTTCCTCTCTCTCTCTGTCCTCTCTCTGAGTCACGTCCTCTCTTTCACTGTCCTCCCTCTCTCTCTCTGTCCCTCTCTCTCTTAGTCACGTCCTCTCTCTCTGTCCTCCGTCGGGCTGAAATGTATAAGCCACAAATCCTCCCCCCGGCAAAATTCGGATACTGAATCCATCAGTTCGCTTTTTCTTTATTATTTTTTATTAATTTATTAGGTCTCTCTATACATCAGTGGGATGTGGATCAAGGAATAATTCTCCAACAATTCAGAAATCCGAAAAATCCCTCTGTCTCATGTACGAAACCATGACGCCACAAGTGTAGGAGACATCCTAACGAAACCTCTTGTATCCCCAACATGATCATCATACTCCTCACCATCCTCCTCCCTATCAACATGATCGTCATCATCATCATCGTCCCCATCAGTCACCTCCACGATCATCCTTCCCATCACCTCCGTCACCATCATGACCCTCACCATCATCATCATCATATATCTCATTGCATTCCCTCATGAAGTGCTCCTGTAATCATGAATGACTGTTTCAAACCACTGAGGGCCAGTGATCAACAGATCATCATGTGTTGTGTGGGACGCGGTTTAGCATACACATATCCCCAGTGACCAGCGGCTTGTACATACATAAACCTAAATACATACATGCGTCTGTTTGTGTGACTAGGTGTGAATGAGTGTGTGTGTGTGTGTGTGTGCGTATGTGTGTGTGTGTGTATGTGTGTGTGTATGCGTAGGTGGAAGTGTGGTGACTCATCATAACAAACCGTGCGTCAGTGGTTAGAAAGTGTGTGCAAATGCGTGACAAGGCGGTCTCAGAGAGACAGATGATGAGTGTCGTCAGCACCGCGGCCATCGGGGATGTGATACCGACCGAGAGTAGAAGCTAAGGAACGGGGCTCTTTGAACGGGGCTGCGTGGATGAAGTCCCCCCTTGTCCAGTTTGGACTTGTGGCTAGCGTTGCATTTGTCTTTGTTTTCTCATTGTCTTCTGATCTGTAGTTGTGCTCTGTCCATGTGGTGCCATCATCGTTCACCAACGCTGGCTTTGAGATTTATTTCACATTGAAGATACGATGCCATTGAAGGCCGCCCAGACAGTGACGTTGTCATTAAGTTGATTACATTTTGAATATGTATTTAAATATGAATCCAAAGCAAACCCCATCACAGTAGGAATATCAATTGGACTAAAATTAAGCTTCAGGTTTATATCTACAGGGAATAATAATGCGGAACGAACACAGAGTCCAGTGGCGGCAGATGGCCCAGCACAGCGGCTACAGGGTGATCCGTATGGCCGGAGCCAAAGGGATGGGGGCCGCATCGAGAGTTCAGACATCCATCACCACCGCAGCGCAGCTCCGTGCACACAACACCCCCCCCTGGAACGAGTCTGCACTGTAGAACAGCTCTGTAGAACAGCACTGTAGAACAGCACTGTAGAAGATGTAGAACAGCACTGTAGAACAGCACTGTAGAAGATGTAGAACAGCACTGTAGAACAGGACTGTAGAACAGCACTGTAGAACAGGACTGTAGAACAGCACTGTAGAACAGGACTGTAGAACAGCACTGTAGAACAGGACTGTAGAACAGCACTGTAGAACAGGACTGTAGAACAGCACTGTAGAACAGCACTGTAGAACAGCACTGTAGAAGATGTAGAACAGCACTGTAGAAGATGTAGAACAGCACTGTAGAACAGGACTGTAGAACAGCACTGAAGAAAGATGTAGAACAGCACTGTAGAACAGCACTGTAGAAGATGTAGAACAGCACTGTAGAACAGGACTGTAGAACAGCACTGAAGAAAGATGTACAACAGGACTGTAGAACAGCACTGTAGAACAGCACTGTAGAACAGTACTGTAGAACAGGACTGTAGAACAGCACTGTAGAACATGTAGAACAGCACTGTAGAACAGGACTGTAGAACAGCACTGTAGAACAGGACTGTAGAACAGGACTGTAGAACAGCATTGTAGAACATGTAGAACAGGACTGTAGAACAGCACTGTAGAACAGGACTGTAGAACAGCACTGTAGAACAGGACTGTAGAACAGCACTGCAGAACAGGACTGTAGAACAGGACTGTAGAACAGCACTGTAGAACAGGACTGTAGAACAGCACTGTAGAACAGGACTGTAGAACAGCACTGTAGAACAGCACTGTAGAACAGCACTGTAGAAGATGTAGAACAGCACTGTAGAACAGGACTGTAGAACAGCACTGAAGAAAGATGTACAACAGCACTGTAGAACAGCACTGTAGAAGATGTAGAACAGCACTGTAGAACAGGACTGTAGAACAGCACTGAAGAAAGATGTACAACAGGACTGTAGAACAGCACTGTAGAACAGCACTGTAGAACAGTACTGTAGAACAGGACTGTAGAACAGCACTGTAGAACATGTAGAACAGCACTGTAGAACAGGACTGTAGAACAGCACTGTAGAACAGGACTGTAGAACAGGACTGTAGAACAGCATTGTAGAACATGTAGAACAGGACTGTAGAACAGCACTGTAGAACAGGACTGTAGAACATGTAGAACAGCACTGTAGAACAGCACTGTAGAACATGTAGAACAGGACTGTAGAACAGGACTGTAGAACAGCACTGTAGAACAGGACTGTAGAACAGCACTGTAGAACAGCACTGTAGAACAGCACTGTAGAACATGTAGAACAGGACTGTAGAACAGCACTGTAGAACACGTAGAACAGCACTGTAGAACAGCACTGTAGAACATGTAGAACAGCACTGTAGAACAGGACTGTAGAACAGCACTGTAGAACATGTAGAACAGCACTGTAGAACAGCACTGTAGAACATGTAGAACAGCACTGTAGAACAGCACTGTAGAACAGGACTGTATGATAGTAACGTAGAACAGCACTGTAGAACAGCACTGTAGAACAGGACTGTATGATAGTAACGTAGAACAGCACTGTAGAACAGCACTGTACACTGGGAGAGCACTCTTTCCCCTTCTCTCTTCTCCCCCCCGAGTCCGATCGACACGGGGTCAAGCTGGAGGAGTTCCTTTCATTTGTCTGAAAATACACTTGATGGACTGCGCTTGTTCATATTAAAGAGAAAAGATTCACGCTCGGATTATCAGGGTGAACTCAGAGCTGCACTCACCGAGATAGAACCTGAGGAAACCGCGCAGAAAAACATCCTGAAGCAAAAGAGCTTTGATACGGTAACAGCGCACCAGTCATTCCATTGGCTACGGTAACAGCGCACCAGTCATTCCATTGGCTACGGTAACAGCGCACCAGTCATTGCATTGGCTACGGTAACAGCGCACCAGTCATTCCATTCCACTAAATCAAGGGGAACTGTGCTGCCGGGCGCTGGAATCGCTCCGGGTCAAGTCCAACACAAGCAATAGGCTGTATACAACACAAGCAATAGGCTGTATACAACACAAGCAATAGGCTGTATACAACACAAGCAATAGGCTGTATACAACCCAAGCAATATACTGTATACAACACAAGCAATAGGCTGTATACAACACAAGCAATAGGCTGTATACAACACAAGCAATAGGCTGTATACAACACAAGCAATAGGCTGTATACAACCCAAGCAATAGGCTGTATACAACACAAGCAATAGACTGTAACAACACAAGCAATAGGCTGTATACAACACAAATAATAATCTAAAAAAGCGCCTTTCAAGATACCCATGGACACTGTACAAATAAGATACATAGTCAATAAAAAGTACATATAGTCAAGCAATCAGACACTGACACTATAGACTTAATACACTCAGACAGGGACAGTCAGAGAGCAAGCGTACAGCACGGAGATTGACACAGGATGGACATGGATGCAAGGTAAAAAGGGAAAAACACACAGAGATACTCAGAGGGGAAACTAACAATACAAAGGGCATAAAGTGTAAAGTAAAAGCAGGGAAAATAAACCAGGCAGTGTAAATGGGCGGAAAAGAAAGCTAAACTAAAAAGATGTGTTTTTAACTGTGTTTTAAAAGTAGATAAGGTTGTGCTTTGGCGCATCACGAGTGGCAGGGCATTACACAGCTTTGGGTCTGCCACACTGAAGCCCAGTCACCCGCGGAGCGAAGCCGAGATGTGGGGACTGCTAACAGGCATCTAAAGTTTAGATGCCTGTATATACCGGTATGGAGTAAGGAGGTTTGATAGATAGGATGGGGCCAGATTATGAAGAGATTCATAGACAAGGAGAATAATTTTGAATTGAATGTGGTAGTGGACAGGGAGCCAATGCAACGGCTGGAGGATGGGAGTGAGCTGATCCCAGGGCCTGATGCGTGTGAGTAGTCTTGTATGGAGGTAGATTTGTGTCTTTATTATGCAATCACAAATAATAGGTTTGAGAGCAAAACTTTCCACACTGCAATCAAAAAATAGGTTTGAGAGCAAAACTTTCCACACTGCAATCAAAAAATAGATTTGAGAGCAAAACTATCGACACTGCAATCAAAAAATGTTTTATTGCAAGATAAATTAATGTGATAAAAAAAATATTAATGGGAATCCAAAAGTTTTGCTTGCAAACCCAAAAGTTTTGTTTGCAAATCCAAAAGTTTTGTTTGCGAATCCAAAAGTTTTGTTTGCGAATCAAAAAGCTTTGTTTGCGAATCCTAAAGTTTTGCTTGCGAATCCAAAAGCTTTGCTTGCTGTTGAGCTGAATCTCGTGGGCGGGACCTACGCCGAAAGATGTAAGACACGTCTCTATTGGCCAGTCTCGATCGGAGTGACAGCTTGGCAACATCCACAGTTAGTAACAAGAGAGGGAGTTCTATTTCATGTAGGCTACGCCGTCTAGGCTTCGCCTTATGGGCTTGTCCCGTGCGCGCGTTTGCGCGCCCTGAAAATCCCGTAGGCCTCCCTGTCAGCCGACAAGGAGACCATGGCAGAGGAGAGCAGGGCGATGTTGTTGACCGCCGCCGCGGATTGAGAGGCACAAACGAACACCCTGTCCGTCAGGCCGACAAACTGCTTCTGGAGGCGGTCGGGGGGCAGCAGCTTTTCGGGTGTTGCCAAGCTGTCACTCCGATCGAGACTGGCCAATAGAGACGTGTCTTACATCTTTCGGCGTAGGTCCCGCCCACGAGATTCAGCTCAACAGCAAGCAAAGCCTTTGGATTCGCAAGCAAAACTTTAGGATTCGCAAACAAAGCTTTTTGATTCGCAAACAAAACTTTTGGATTCGCAAACAAAACTTTTGGATTTGCAAACAAAACTTTTGGGTTTGCAAACAAAACTTTTGTTTGCAAACTAATATTTTTTTTATCACATTAATTTATCTTGCAATAAAACATTTTTTGATTGCAGTGTCGATAGTTTTGCACTCAAATCTATTTTTTGATTGCAGTGTGGAAAGTTTTGCTCTCAAACCTATTCTTTTTGATTGCATAATAAAGACACAAATCTACCGCCATAGTCTTGCAGCAGAATTTTGGATATACTGCAGCCTATTTGAGGCAACACAGGAAAAATACTGCATACAACACAAAGAATAGACGGTATACAACACAAAGAATAGACTGTATACAACACAAAGAATAGACTGTATACAACACAGGCAATAGACTGTATACAACACAAGCAATAGGCTGTAATCAACACAGGCAGAGGTCTCTACCAAGGCCAAACAGTTTACAATGAAGCCAGTTGCTGATTTTGAACAATGACACACCTAAATATGCAAGAAATAGAATTGGATCAAAATACAGACAGTGCTACATAGTGAATGAAGTAAAATTATAATGTTTTATAAGGAGTTAGAACAGGAGTTTTATAAAGAAGTTTATACAACGGGGGACCTAAATCCAGCGATCTGATTGGTTCCCAACTGTTGTATAATGAGCGTATACATAACAGCTATGACGCCCGATCATTTTGTGAAAGTTTGCATATCACTCCGCGCCTGGAAGTAGAAACAGTTACAAAGTAAAACATATGTTGGATGATGGAGAGCGTGTAAATGTTGTTACTCCGGGAGTGAGCAAGGCGATGGAGAGACTAACGAAAGCTTAGGCACACGGCTAGTGAACTGCTCCATAGGATAAATTGCCGGCGAACCGCTCTATCGGAGCCTTCTCTCGGAGGGACGCTAAAGTGTGTTGCATAGCGACCGTCGATGCATAGCGTCAGCCAGGAGGGACTACTTTTTTGTATTCTTTAAGAAAACGGCTACTTTGACTTTCTTGGTTTCTTTTTAAATGTAGTGTGTCTATGACTTTCGTTTCGCCATAACAGTAACCGTTGTATAAAAGCAATAGATCACTTCAGTCAGTGGCATGTGCTCATTATACCACTGTGAAGGGGGTCGCCGGCCCTCCGCTGCGCGTCGGGGCCGGACAACGCCCCTTAACAGTGGTATAATGAGCACATACCACAGCCTGGCGTGATCTATTGCTTAATTATATAACATGGGTTTACACCCAAATCTAATTGGTTTGCTATGTTTTATTGATATTTGTCATTCTAAATCAAGGTAGTTTAAATTCTCCAGATGCCTCAAGGTTCTTGGCTTGTAAGGAACCCGTTTTGTGATTCAACACCGAAGGCATTATCAGAATCAGAATCAGAATCAGAAATACTTTATTGATCCCCGGGGGGAAATTGTTGCATTAGCATGGAGCTCAGCGGCTACGCCCCTCTCAGAGTCCATCAGAGGGGTGCGGTAGTGTGTGTGGGTTAGGGTTAGGGTTAGGGTTAGGCTAACCCTAACCCTAACCTCTTCAGAGGCCATCAGAGGGGTGCGTTAGTGTGTGGAGGTGGAGAGGAGGTGGGATTAGTGTACCCACGCGTTCCTGCCTTCCCAGCTCCTCCTTCCTTCCTATATATCCCTGTTTGTTCCCCAGTATATATTGTTGTATATGCTGTTGCTTAGCCCGAGGGAATGTGGCTTATTTGTGTCTTTAGGTCTCAGGTCTCTTCTGTGTGTGTGTGTGTGTGTGTGTGTGTTTGTGTGTGTGTATGTGTGTAGTTATGGATTCTTAGGTCTCTTCCGTGTGTGTGTGTGTGTGTGTGTGTGTGTGTGTGTGTGTGTGTGTGTGTGTTTGTGTGTGTAGTTATGGATTCTCAGGTCTCTTCTGTGTGCGTGTGTGTAATGTGTATGTGAGTCTGCATGTGTATGTGTATGTGGGTGTGTGTGTTTGTACAACTGCTAGTGTGTGTTTGTGTGCATATATTCATGCATAATCACATACATATGTGTAGGTATGTGAATGAGCATGTGCACCACACCTGCTCATGTGCCCCAGACGTTACGTGTCAACAGAGAAAGAGGGACAGGCCAAAGAGGCGTTCCCTTCCTGTTATACTATCGTCGGTAGTCTGGCACCGATAGTTTTCCATCAGGAATGAAAGCGAGAACGTCAGCGTTTATACACTCATACACAGGCGGTGTCAAGTTCAGAAGGCGACCGATCTGTCCCGCGGTGCGACATGGTGTGCTCCAACGCTCCCGGCATCCAGTGCATTTCCTCGCTATATTCCATCGCTCGACTGGAGGTGGACGCTGCGCCGGTGAGCCGATGATGGAGCGTTCAGAGGATCAACGGTAACGCTGCGGCAAAAGGCAGAATGTTCGGCTTTTATAAATCAACCCGCAAATAACGGAATGGAATGGAACTGAGACGAGTTGGGTCCGCAAGGTCTAGAGGAGGGGGCGGTTGAGGGTTGGGGTGTGGGTCCCGGGGTCTCGTGGGGAGGGGCCATCGCGTGACAAACCCTCTCGCTCAGGGAGAGCAGGGTTAGGGTTAGGGTTAGGGTTAGAGGGCAGAATGATCCCCCAGATGTTAGGAGAGATGAAGAGGAAGATGAGGTAGAGGAGGAGGAGGAGGAGGAAAACATAACAGGGGAATAGGATAAGACGGAAGATAGTATAGCACGAAAAAGAGAAAGAGATATTGGGGATGAGAGAACGTTACCCGAAGGGAAACTAAAACGACTGCTGGTCTGTCCATGTGCTGAGAATGTGTGCCAAAATACATGGTCACCGTCGGGCATTCTCTGCATAGTTCAGTATGTATAAATCGTGTGTGGGAATGTATTCGGGGCATTTAGCCTGAATGTCAGCCATCAGTTAGCGGAGCGGTCAGGGCCCAGGTGGCGTGCGTCTACACCCCACAGTATCCCGAATGGGCCTCAGTCTGCGGCCTCGAAGATTCCTCTGCATGTGTTTTGGTCTCTGAATATATAGACTTAGCAGTTAGTAAACATATAAAAAGTAAGGACATTTGTGTTTGGTATATTATTTCTCTGTGGTAACAATGCTTTTTGACAATAATTCTTATGCCGTTGGGAAGCCAGTTTAGTTCCCATTCAAATGGTGCCCCATTCGTAAGGAACATGCATTTGTGGGATGAGCAGCAGCGCTGAGTGTGTGGGTTGTGGCCATGAACAATTTGCCAAATCTTTTCTGCCATTGCCAAACAGCTTATTTTGCTGTTGCTATTGACACTTGTTTTGAGCTTCTGGTACCCCCGGGCTGCCAATCAGGTGCCTGATTGGCACCTGATTGGGCAATGTCAAGCTGGTGTTCCGCAAAACCAAGTTGCGCATTATTTGGAGTGAGCCCTAGTACCCTCTCCAAACTGAAAGCCAAGTTCCATATAATGGGGGATGTCAAAGACAGGCCGCGAAGTGGGCGTCCCAAGAAGACGACACCCCAAGAAGACCGTTTCATCACCCTGTCAGCACTCAGTCTTCTACAGATTTGCAGTCAAGGTTTGCAGGACGATATGGCGCTGGTGTCGGCAACACGGGCACTTGACCCTGTGTGGAGGAACGTTATGTTCAGGGATGAGTCCAGATTCTGCCCACGGCAGCTGGATCATAGATCCAAAGTGTGGAGAAGACGCGGAGAACGCTATGCTGATTGCTGCTCCGATAGAATAAAATATTTTGGTGGAGGCAGTGTGATGGTGTGGGGCGGCATCTCCCTCACTGGAAAAACGAGGCTTGTCATCATTGGAGGCAATCTCAATGCAGAGAGACATAGAGATGAGATTCTGCAACCAGTGGCAATCCCATATATCCACAGTCTGGGACCGAACTCTATCCTCCAAGATGACAACGCTCGCCCCCACAGGGCGGGGTTCATCAGAGACTACCTCCAGAATGTGGGAGTGGAGAGGATGGAATGGCCTGCTAGCAGTCCTGACCTCAACCCCATTGAACACTTGTGGGATCAGCTTGGGCGTGCTGTTCGTGCCAGAGTGACCAACACAGCTACGTTGGCTGACTTGCGACAAATGCTGGTTGAAGAATGGGATGCCATCCCACAGCAGTGTGTGACCAGGCTGGTGACCAGCATGAGGAGGAGGTGCCAGGCTGTTGTGGCTGTGTATGGTTCTTCCACCCGCTACTGAGGCTCCTGTTTGTGAAATGAATAAATTGTTTAATTGCCAATATGTCTTGTTTCTTCAAACTTCAATCATCCAATCCACCAAACACCAAACGAGTCAATGGCAGAATAAGCTGTTTGGCATTGGCAGAGAAGATTTGGCAATTTTTTCATGGGCGCAACCCACATACTCAGCTCTGCTGCTCATCCCACAATTGCATGTTCCTTACGAATCGGGCAACATTTGCACGGTATACCATTTATTGCCAAAAAGCATTGTTACCACAGAGAAATAATCAACCAAACACAAATTCCCTTACTTTTTGTGCTAAGTTTATATAGGCAAGGCAAGGCAACTTCTATTTATATATTTATTTTCATACACTAGGCAGACCCAAAGTGCTTCACATATAAACATAGTCATACAATAAAATAAAATAATAGATAAGTAAAAGAAAACATATGCAAAGAAATGGGTAAAATAGAAAGTGCAACATACACACATATATATATATATATATATATATATACATATACATATATATATATATATATATACATATATATATACATATATATATGTGTGGGGAGGGGGGGAGGGGGATTCTCTATCCAACACACAGTGACGTTGTACCATCCCCCCTGCTATTCAACAGTTTTTACTAAACTGTCACTTCCACCCAAAATAAAAAGGAGGCTAACTGTGAATGTTAACCACTGCATGAAGCCGTTGGAGGAATGTGGACAGGCAGCAGCTGACAAAAGGGGATTATCTCAGAACAGTGAAAACAGCCCCATGTCAGGCTCACGGTGGGTTGGAAGGAGCCAGGGACCAGGGGAACCTTCAGGCCTGGGTCTTAAACTACTGAGACCCCCCCCACCCAGGCTGGGGTGGAGGGGCACACGGCTGCCGCTGAGAGCTGAGCCTTGTCCAAGTCCTTCTACCCACAAACAAATGAGTCAATAAAAGGAGAGGAGACACAGTGAAGGGGAGCTAGCGTTGACGCAACGGTGCATAAATCAACATCGGCTCCCAAAGCCCAAGACGTGTTTAATGAGCATATTATGCAAAGTTTCCAAGTGCAATGCTCAACTTTTCAGGAGGTAGTTCATTAAGTTTGCGCATGGAGGTGCCTCGGATGTGATCTGGTTTGTACCAGTTTGTGCAGCAGACAAACAAAAGCCATGTTTGTTTCTTCACTTCGTCTGACTGGTTGGCAGAAATATGTAAAATGTGGTGTTTACACACACTTCGATTTACAAGTGTTACAAGATTTTGACTATTTGTTGTAATAAGTCCACTAGGGCTGAACCATTCATCAAAATATTATCAACATCAGAAGATTGTGTGAAATCAGCAATATCCTGTTTGCAGGAGAAGCAACTTTCTGTTAAGGATGAAATGTGCAAATGTATAATACCATTAGAAACGAAGTGCAAGAAAAATGCCCTTGCCTACCATTTTTCATTCTCCAGATCCAGTAAGAAAACATGTTTCTTTGGTACAGACCCCAACAAATGTCCCCTGATGAATTTAACAGTACGGTGCACTCTATTCGCCCTGGTATCAGATGTCTTTATCCATTTCTCTCATTCACCAGCACTGCAGGTTGGCGTTCTCTGGGATGCAGATACCACCGGGTGCACCCCCCTAGACCTCCAAAGATCCTATCTGATCCACATCCGCCAATCAACATCTGTTAGCCTTTCAGTCCCGCCTCTGCCGATTATTCTGACCAACAAACCCTCGGGCTGTGATCATTACTCGATAAACCTTTCAACAGCTCCAACAAGACCATCGGTAGCATCCCATCCTCCCTGCCGCCCAACAACAAACGACGAGAGGCACCATCGTATAACTCCAATAGACATCAAAGCAAGGTTTTCCAACATCAGAGCTTTTTCCAGAGAATATCAGAAGGGAATGTTGTCCCTGCTGATAAGGAGGATGTTTCCTCTTCCTTCCCCGGATCCTTTTGATCCTACGGGCTGTGCAGGGACCGCCTTGCCATGTGGGTCATGGGATTGGAATATTGGGAACCGTGAGAAATCAACATTTGTTTATCTCTTCAACTAGAGCGTTTCACCGTGGGTAAGCAAGCACGGTCAGACGGCTGCTGCTGTTGCTGTGGAATTGTCAGATCGAGGGTTGGGTGAGAGAGTGGGAAGAGAGAGAGAGGGAGAGGGAGAGAGAGAGAGAGAGAGAGAGAGAGAGAGAGAGAGAGAGAGAGAGAGAGAGAGAGAGAGAGAGAGAGAGAGAGAAGGCGAGAGTGTCACTATTTGAGAAAAGCCTTGGGAATCTAAGCTTCAGCTAGAGAGACCAACAGAGAGAGAGAGAATGAGAGCAATGGAGATATGGTGAGAGAGATTGAGAAATAGAGAGGGTGGTAGTGGTAATGCAGTTGCCTCTGCAGTACCACTGGTACCTCCACAGCAGCCCCGGGCAGCTTACTGCTCAGTATCAATCTGTGCGTGCGTGCGTGTGCATATAGGGGTTCAGGGGTTGTGATGGTCGAATGAGTTCAAGGGGTTTCAGGTGAGGAGATTAAATCAGTTGGATGTAATCAGCGTTCAGAGTGACTTCAGGTCGAGGCTCCTCTCTGTGCAGATTACAGGTTGTGTGCTGAACTGACCCGATCGAAATATAAACGGAATCCCCCTATTATCCGTCTGAGCAGTCCTTCAACAGTCACGACAGGCGGGTTAGTTCTGCTGCTGGTTTACCAAGGGTTAGGGTTCTTAATGATCGGTTAGAGCTTTAAACGAGAGAGAGAGAGAGAGAGAGAGAGAGAGAGAGAGAGAGAGAGAGAGAGAGAGAGAGAGAGAGAGAGAAATGGAGAGAGAAACAGAGAGAGACAGAGAGAGACAGACAGACGTAAAAGAGTGATATCAAAGACTTCTGTCAAACTCAAACCGAAGTTGTGTCCCTGCCACTGCCCATCCCATATATTCAGCACACCGTCTAAACACCGGCAGACATTGACCTCATGTATCCAACATCATAAAATGTCATCATCTCTGCTTTTTATTCGGACAAAGCCTCTCAGTCCAATCCTACTAGACCCCTAGTAGGATTGGACTGAGAGGCTTTGTCCGAATAATAATACAACAACAACAGCAAAAACAACAACAGGGGCTTTAGTTGCCTGACTGATCTGCTAGCCAACTTTTAAACAGATTTGGGAATCATGAGAATGATAAACCCCCTCTGTGAGGCTCCTGCTGTTAGCTCCAGCACTGTGACCAATGAACCTGGGGGCAGTTTGGCCTCACAGCCCGGCTGTAGTGACCCACAGTGCAGAGCAAGTGGGACTGAACAGCTCCCGATGGCTCAGCGTGGCTGTAAGAGCAGGTAACACTAACTGGAAGGGTTAGGGTTAACGATGGCGCTCAGCGTGGCTGTAAGAGCAGGTAACACTAACAGGAAGGGTTAGGGTTAGGGTTAACGATAGGGTTAACGATGGCGCTCAGCGTGGCTGTAAGAGCAGGTAACACTAACAGGAAGGGTTAGGGTTAGGGTTAACGATGGCGCTCAGCGTGGCTGTAAGAGCAGGTAACACTAACTGGAAGCTCAGGTTCCCTTTGACTCTCCAGCAGCAGAACACATGGAGCAGCTTGTAGCAGAGTCTGGTTCTAGTAGTAATAGATCCACTGGTCCCATTCTGTCAAACCCGCCCTGAGACATGCACGGAACCACAGGTATGCATGTGAATACACGCACGCACGCACGCACGCACACACACACACACACACACGCACGCACGTACATAAACACACACACACATACACACGTACATAAACACACACACAAACACACACACAAACAGGAGACATGGAATAATTTGGTGCATTGTCCACACCCAATATAAATAGTAACCATCGTTTTGTATACATACTTCCTCATACTAACCAGCCACAGCGATGCGTCAGGATTTTTCTACCTGTGATAGCAGGGGTTCCAACTCAACAGCCACCCCGCGGAGAACAGTGTAATCAAACAACACAGGGGGCACACACACACACACACACACACACACACACACACACACTAAGACTTACATACTCATGCAAACAGACATACACACACACACAAACACACACTCACTGAGACTTACATACTCATGCAAACAGACATACACACACACACACACACGCACACACACACACACACACACACACACACACACACACAAACACACACACACACACACAGACACACAAACACACAGCGCCTCCAGACCAGAATATTCCGCAGTAGTCTGTTTTCCAGACGTTCACTGCGGGCCCTCAGTAAAGAACTTTCTACATTTCAATGAAGGACAGTTAACTGATCACATGGATTTCAATCAAGGTGCGTCTTTATATTGTCTGCCAGGACAGTGTGTATCTCAATATTCATTTGCTATAATCCTGGTAGTTAAAGCGTTGCATAAATTGTAGCACACTTGACTCATGTGCCAACGCAGAATATTATACACACAGGGCAGTGAAATGGTGAAATACTGATTCCATTTGAAAGTCATACTTTTGTCGTTTAAAACCGTGTCTCTCTTTTTCTGACCTCCCTTTATGAGCTGTTTGCTGGCAGGATGTTGGAACGGAGTCCCAGGTGTCTCTGATGCTGCTCCTACCCAGGTGTCACACTCCCTGACTGCTCTGAAGTAAATCAGAGCTCCATCAATATCTCCACGCTAAGCATGACACCCTCTTAACACAACTTACACTGCAGATGCCTTGTATCTCTGTGGATCCATCTCTACCCGTCCTGCTAGCTGTGTGCGGCAACAGGTGAATGGGACACGAGGGCTTTAACTAACGAACCAGAAGCACACAGAGATTCCCCTCAAAAGACTCCATTCTGCGTCCAAGGTGCTGCTGGTAACCACTCCTATTTCAGCAATTGTACTTTTTAAGAAATGGCCTTGTCATCCATCAACTATAAGTGCTTTCACGCTGGGAGAATATGTCTTGAGGTAATATCGCCCGTGCTGTATGAGACAATTTTGATATTTAGACTATTCCTGGCTCATTTCTGACCAATCAGGCCATCTCTTACATGATTGATTCCAACAAACCAATCTCCTACCTGTCTATCACATGGGAGTGACAGTCAACAATCATAGTCCCTTCTTTTGCTGTCTAGTCTCAAAACCGTGCTCTCTTTAGCTCTTTCCCTCTCCCTCTTAACAACGCATTTAACATCCCTCCCCCCTTCACACCCCTCTCCCCTCCACACACCTCCCCCCGTCACATCCCTCCCCCCTCCACACACCTCCCCCCGTCACATCCCTCCCCCCTTCACACCCCTCTCCCCTCCACATCCCTCCCCCCTCCACACACCTCCCCCCGTCACATCCCTCCCCCCTCCACATCCCTCCCCCCTCCACACACCTCCACCCGCCACATCCCTCCCCCCTTCACACCCCTCTCCCACCACATCCCTCCCCCTCCCCATCCCGGTCCCCTCCACACCCCTCCCGGTCCCCGTCACACCCCTCCACCCTCCACATCCCTCCCCCTCCACACCCCTCCCCCCTCCACATCCCTCCCCCCTCCACACACCTCCACCCGCCACATCCCTCCCCCCTTCACACCCCTCTCCCACCACATCCCTCCCCCTCCCCATCCCGGTCCCCTCCACACCCCTCCCGGTCCCCGTCACACCCCTCCACCCTCCACATCCCTCCCCCTCCACACCCCTCCCCCCTCCACATCCCGCCCCCCTCCACACACCTCCACCCGCCACATCCCTCCCCCCTTCACACCCCTCTCCCACCACATCCCTCCCCCTCCCCATCCCGGTCCCCTCCACACCCCTCCCGGTCCCCGTCACACCCCTCCCCCCTCCACATCCCTCCACCCTTCAAATCCTTCCCCTTTCACATCCCTCCCCCTCCACATCCCTCCCCCCTCCACATCCCTCCCCCCGCCACATCCCTCCCCCCTTCACACCCCTCCACCCTCCACATCCCTCCCCCCTTCACATCCCTCCCCCCTCCCGGTCCCCTTCACATCCCTCCCCCTCCACATCCCTCCCCCCTTCACATTCCTCCCCCTCCACATCCCTCCCCCTCCACATCCCTCCCCCCTCCACATCCCTCCCCCTCCACACCCCTCCTCCCACTCAGCTGCTCCGGCCAGGTCGATCCGCCCACAGGGTGGGAGTGGGAGGAGATAAATACTAAATTGCAACATGATTAACTTTCCTGTGTAACGATCACGCTAGGATTAATGTCCAGCGGTACAATGGAACACCTTTGTGTGTTCCCTGTGGCAGGGAAAAAAACGTAGACCACACAACACTACGATAAAAAAATATTTGTAATTATTTACTTATTTTACTACACAACACCCTAACTAATTCATGTTTTTTTTTTTTGATTCCTGCCTCCAATAGTATGATTCTAACATATCCATGCATTCATAAATACATAAATACGTTAAATAGTGTGTGTGTGTGTGTGTGTGTGTGTGTGTGTGTGTGTGTGTGTGTGTGTGTGTGTGTGTGTGTGTGTGTGTGTGTGTGTGTGTGTGTGCGTGTGTGTGTGTGTGTGTGTGCGTCTGTGTGGGTCTGTGTGATTGCATAGGTAAGCGTGCATTTGCATCAGGAGGGAAAAGTATAAATTAATGATGAGAGAGGAGTCAGGAGCATTCGGTGTGTGCAGCACTTCATGTATGCATTCAGCACGCGGTTCAAGCCTCAGCCAATCCACTTGAGCCTGGCCTTGATAGTAAGGCAGATAATTGGAGGGGCAAAGTGTGTCTTGCTTCCAAAACATCAAGCCATCTGCCAGATAGCCCGCACTTCCCTTCCAGGTCCTCAATTACTTTTCCCCTAATCGTACTTCTTACTACTATATAATAGCAGGCCTGTCGGACAAGTTACTCTGGCACACTTGGTCAATGCGCATGTGCCAAGCAACCCGCAGCTCACACACACAGCACTCACGCACGCACACACCGCATACACGCGCACCGCACACACATGCACAAACGCACACACACACACACGCACGCACCACACGCACGTGAGGACGCAGACGTTGCGGCAAGTTCAAGAACAGCCTCGCCGTCGACACACTCTCCCAGCTGAGACACGTTACGTCTATAGAATACACTTTTTTGCAAAACGTTATTTATCTTTAAATATTACTCACCTCCTCAAGTATCCTGCAATGTCTTGCGATATTGATACCCCCCCCCCCCCCCCTTCGGCCCAACTGTTTTAACAGCCCTGCCATCGACAAACTCTCCTAGGTAAGATGTTCTGTCTATATAGAAGTCAAGAGACAATTTCTCACGTCGACAACGCAACGGCAGGTCGTTCATTTTATCATATAAAAAACTTTAAATTCAAACGTTGCGCCGACTAGCATATCAACACACAAGTCACGTGATCTTAAAGAGACAGCGGAACGGAATAACACAGGACGAAAACATGTCAATAACAGAGTATGGTTAATTATGATAGAGTCCACCACAAGACTA
>NC_044070.1:25045869-25050869 GCF_902167405.1 Gadus morhua | reverse complement strand
CTGGCCTACAGATCATCAATACACGGACACGGGAGAATATCTACAGCCCATCCACACTCAGCCCCATCAGAACGAGACCATACACAGTCACAGAGACATCAATGTCCTCAAGCCAGAGTCGCTGTGACAGGAACACACTGAAGGTAGGAACACCTTCTCCTTCTCCTCTGCTGCTCCTTGTGACGCTTCCCTCCGTCGAGGTAAAACATCTCTGGATGTTGTGTTGACCCAAACAAACAAAGGCGGCTCTTCGGAAGGCAGCAGTGACAGGCAGACTCACATCGGTTCCCCCATACTCGGAGCAGTAGAGCAGCAGATGGCTGACTCATGACAGGGTATCAGTCAGCCAATGGCGGACAGCGTTTTAGTCTCTCAAAACCTCCCTGAAAAGGTGGAAATACAAAAAGCAGCGCAAACATACAAACACACACACATACCGAGCCACACACACCATAATCAGTAACACGCACACACACACCAGAAAAGAGACTCACGGATTTAAAGACAAGCATGACTTTCAGTACCAATTTAGCCTGTGTGTTTGTGTATGTGTGTATGTGTGTATGTGTGCGCGTGTACGTGTGTGTGTGTGTGTGTGTGTGTGTGTGTGTGTGTGTGTGTGTGTGTGTGTGTGTGTGTGTGTGTGTGCATGTCCCAGGTATATCAAGAATTGAGTTGCATAATCGCATTTAGTAAGAGCCACTGACGGACCAACAATCCAACGGATTCATCTTCGTATCCACGCACAGAATTCACAGCTTTGAATTCACTTTTCAAAAGCACCCCGCCCGGTTCCTCGTGTCTGTCTGTCTGTCGGGTGTTTTGAACAGCAACATCCATAGAGAGACACAGACAATGCATATGCTTCTACACGGGAGCCATGTGAGTTCACTGTATAGCAATCAATTCCATTTGTCACCGTGGTGCTGCTCATTCTGCTCAATGAGACCAGTATCCCACTGGGATAACAAGGGTTAGGGTTAGCCTAACCCTAATACCCACTGGGATAACAAGGCATTTAGTACACACATGTATGACTCTCTCTCTTCTGCTGTGTGCCCTTGTTTATCAATCTAGTTAAACATGTGCCCATTTCAGACACACACCCGGAACACACACAGAACAGGACAGAAACGCACCCGCACCGAGAAGAAATATTGAAGGGAGAAATACTATGGACGTGATGGGTGACAGAATCGATACCCTTTTAATATTGCTCATGATTTGCCAAAAGACACTCAACATTTCTTCATCTGAAACTCACTCCTCCTTCAGAATTCTTGAGCTCATTCTGACACTACACTATAATCCCAATTTGGCTGGCAAGAGACTAATACTGAGTAAGCACTGGAAAAATGTCTGTGAGAAATAATCAACCCAATCATGGTCTTCACACCTGTCAGTGTTGTTCAACAACATCGTCTATAACATGGCCACATCCCGTCTGTCTCCAAATAGCACCCAATGATACTTAATGTCCTTGTCCTGTTGACTCATATCTTCTGTATCCGTCTCTATCTATGTACCTCTCTTTCCGCAAAAGTGTTCCTTGTATCTTCAAACCGATATTCCCCTCCTTCGCTAAGACAAGATCTCCGCCGGCGTTCCAGCTCTCTGTCGCTCTCTCTGTCTCTCTCTCTCTTACTCTGTCGTGCAGACCCTCTCTCTCTCTCTGTACAAATCCAATCAAATCAGCCTTATCCCCATCAACCCCGTCCTCACACACTAAACCCATTCCAGAACCCCTTCACTCTCCTCCCAATGATTCCTCTCCATCCCTCTCGTTCTTCCTCCCCCTCTCGTCTCCCCGCTTTCCCCCGTCTCCTCTGGGTACCACATGTGTGTGCGTGTGCCTCTCCATGTCCCCCTCTCTTCCCTCCCTTAGGTCCCTACACCGTACAGCACACATCACATCCACAGCCCGACTGACCTGCCCTTCTGGCACGCGGAGCAGAGCCAGGCTCCGTCCCTCTGGCAGTAGGTGCGGCAGCCCTTGCACACGTTGTACTGGCAGTCCAGGCAGCGGCGGCGGGGGTTGAGCAGGAAGGTGAACGGAGCGCAGCAGCGGATGCAGCAGTGCTGGTTGAAGAGCTGCTGCTTGGAGAGGAGGGAGCATCTGCTGCCTTCCTCTGCCAGATCCTGCTTCATCTCACTGGAGAGGTAGAGCGGGAGAGAGAGAATGAGGGAGGGGAGGGGGAGAGGGATGAGAGAGAGAGGTAAAGAGAGAGAGAGACAGTGAGAGAAAGGGAGGGGAGGGCGGAGAGGGATAAGAGAGAGAGGAAAGAGGGGAGGAGAGAGCGAGTAAGAGGCAGGGACACGAGAGGGTGTGTAAGTGGGACGGAGGAAGGAGAGTGAGGGAGAGGAAGAGGGGGGAGGGGAGAGAGAGAGAGTGACCGTGAGTGTCTGAGCGAGAGGTGGAATGTGAAAACAGAATGTGACTCAAATCAATTGGAGAGGGCGTCATATGCAGTTAACAACTGATTTAATAAAACAGGAGGCAGGTGTGTCTGTGATCCCGCCAACGGTTTGAGGCGTTCTCTTGCTTTCGCCATTTGCTGAAATGAACATCAAAGCTCACATTTTAATTTAGGAGCATGCCACGTCGGGTTTGCACGCCTCAACCGATGTGCGGCAAAGCCACAAAGAACCGCAGGTCAGGGGGGCTCTCGGGGGGGCGCCCACCCGATGTCTGTTCATCACAAAGAACCCGGGATGAGCGCCCCCAGCAGGAGGGCGCTGCCCTCAACGACAGGGTGCCTGGCAGGGAGGGGCTGGAGGAAAACACGATTGCATTGGACCGCAGCTCTGCGGTGAAGCACATAAATACTGTTCTATGGGATCGTACCAAAACTTGCAAAAACAGCAAGAATCATTCCCATCTATAAATCAGGAGATAAAAATGACATAAACAACTACAGACCCATATCAATCCTGCCGACACTCTCTAAGGTATTTGAGAAGGTAGTGCACAAGAGGCTGAGTGGCTACCTTGATAAACATAACATACTTGTCCCCCCTCAGTACGGCAAACAAGAAACAAAGCACTACCTGCATGGCTATCCTTGATCTCCTAGAAGACATCAGTCATGCCATCGACAACAACAAACAGGCTATTGGGATATTTCTGGATTTATCGAAAGCATTCGATACTATCGATTTCAATATCTTACTTGCCAAGCTACAGCATTATGGGATCAGAGGCACAGCATGGAGATGGTTCAAGAGCTATCTCCAGAATAGAGAGCAGTTCGTACTTAGAAATGACCATAGATCAGTACAGAAAACGGTCACTCTTGGGGTCCCCCAGGGTTCCATTCTCGGACCTCTCCTGTTCACCCTTTATATCAATGACCTAGACTATGTCTCTGATGCCTTTCATAAAGTGCTATTTGCAGATGATACCAACTTGATCCTGTCTCACAAAAATATTCTTGTCTTGCAGGAAACTGCAAACAAGGAGCTGTTAAAAGTGGACACTTGGTTTAAGTGCAACAAATTATCACTAAATATCAATAAAACAAACTTGATTATGTTTCGTTCCACAAAAAATACAAGTAAGGTGGAAAATACCTGTCTCTCTATCAATGGCCATGTCATTGAAAGAGTAAAATCAACTAAGTTTTTGGGTGTAGAACTCGATGAATTTATCAATTTTAAAAGACATACTCATCAATTATTAAATAAACTTTCCAAATATGTTGGACTTTTTTTCAAAATAAGACACTTCCTCCCACTTTCAATGCTCCTTACACTGTATAGATCTCTGTTTGAACCCCACATCACCTACTGCAATATCATCTGGTGCAATACATATCCTAGTCATCTTTTAAAGTTGCAGTCCCTTCAGAAAAAGATTATACGTGCAATATCCTGGTCAAAATGCAATGCTCCAACTGCCTCACTGTTCCACTCATATGGTCTCCTCAAGCTTCCTGAAATCAACACCTATCACAATGCATGCACAATGTACCAGGTGGTAAATAATATGAACACCCGCCTATGTGAGCTTGTACCTATCTCTCGTCCACTGCACACACACTATACCAGGAAAAAACATTTGATTACTGGCAAAGTAAGAAAACTGAAGAGCACTAGCCTGAGTATTGTTTCCAGGGGACCACAGATATGGAATAAGCTTGAAGGCTTCATAAAAATGTCCCAGTCCTTCTTGGCTTTCAAAAAAAACTAAAACAGAAGCTGTTATCCACCTACATATGACGGTGGTGCAATGTATTGTTACAACCTGGTTGTCAGTGTGTCTGCGAGATGTATGTGTCGTGTTCTCTGTGGAAGTGTGTGCCTGGGATGAGGCTATGGATGTGAGTGTGTGTGTGTGTGTGTGTGGGTGGGGGAGTGGGTGTGTGTGTGTGTGAGTGTGTGTGTGTGTGGGGGGGGGTCACAGGTCCCCGCTACAAGCATTTCTTGCTTCTTAGGGATCGCCTTTTCATGCTGCCATCTTTGTTGCTGTTAATGCGTGTTGGATGTATGTATTATGTTTGTGCTCTTGTATTGTCCGGCACCTTAGCATGAATAAACTAAACTAAACTAAATCGTAAGGAAACGGTTCCATTAAAGAGTCGTTAAATAAAGCTTAAACATCTCAATAGAAGGAGGGGGCGGGGGGGGCAGTCCATCTAACACTAATGAGAGCGTGAGGTTTGCACCGTGCAGGGTAACCTTTCAGATGTTTGCCCAAAGTCATTTGTGGAGATGGAGAAATATATAAAAGACGCAATTACTGACTACATGTAATCTGACTGCCGCTCGGGAGCAAACAATAGCTTTAAATCAGAGCGTTTGTGTCCTGCAAGCACACCCACTGTGCCATCAGTGTGTCACGTCAAACGTCTCCTCAGAGCGCTGATGTTATCCCATACGGCGCAATGTTCAAAATCATAACGATCGGAATATAAATTAAATCACCCCTAAAAAGTGAAGTTCTGCCCGTGTAGGACCGTCGCTGTGGTGCACGTGTGAGGCAAACACATTAGTGGGATTTA